>NC_088209.1:8460051-8747551 GCF_037126465.1 Ornithodoros turicata | reverse complement strand
CAGTGCAAAGCCAGTCAAGTGCATAAAGAAAAAAAATAGCAGGAGTTCTTTGGCTGCACGTATAGCATATGTTCGTAGGTCAAACGTCGCCATGCCAGTACTTGACAGCTGTTTCGGCCTTGTTAGGCCTCATCAGCAGTATGCAGGCAGGCAACGTTTGAGCGGATGGCGTCAGAAGGTCACGTGGCACGTGATGCCTCCCGTCAGGGTGTCCTAAAACACCTCTGAAAGCCCAGTGCAAAGCCAGTCAAGTGCATAAAGAAAAAAAATAGCAGGAGTTCTTTGGCTGCACGTATAGCATATGTTCGTAGGTCAAACGTCGCCATGCCAGTACTTGACAGCTGTTTCGGCCTTGTTAGGCCTCATCAGCAGTATGCAGGCAGGCAACGTTTGAGCGGATGGCGTCAGAAGGTCACGTGGCACGTGATGCCTCCCGTCAGGGTGTCCTAAAACACCTCTGAAAGCCCAGTGCAAAGCCAGTCAAGTGCATAAAGAAAAAAAATAGCAGGAGTTCTTTGGCTGCACGTATAGCATATGTTCGTAGGTCAAACGTCGCCATGCCAGTACTTGACAGCTGTTTCGGCCTTGTTAGGCCTCATCAGCAGTATGCAGGCAGGCAACGTTTGAGCGGATGGCGTCAGAAGGTCACGTGGCACGTGATGCCTCCCGTCAGGGTGTCCTAAAACACCTCTGAAAGCCCAGTGCAAAGCCAGTCAAGTGCATAAAGAAAAAAAATAGCAGGAGTTCTTTGGCTGCACGTATAGCATATGTTCGTAGGTCAAACGTCGCCATGCCAGTACTTGACAGCTGTTTCGGCCTTGTTAGGCCTCATCAGCAGTATGCAGGCAGGCAACGTTTGAGCGGATGGCGTCAGAAGGTCACGTGGCACGTGATGCCTCCCGTCAGGGTGTCCTAAAACACCTCTGAAAGCCCAGTGCAAAGCCAGTCAAGTGCATAAAGAAAAAAAATAGCAGGAGTTCTTTGGCTGCACGTATAGCATATGTTCGTAGGTCAAACGTCGCCATGCCAGTACTTGACAGCTGTTTCGGCCTTGTTAGGCCTCATCAGCAGTATGCAGGCAGGCAACGTTTGAGCGGATGGCGTCAGAAGGTCACGTGGCACGTGATGCCTCCCGTCAGGGTGTCCTAAAACACCTCTGAAAGCCCAGTGCAAAGCCAGTCAAGTGCATAAAGAAAAAAAATAGCAGGAGTTCTTTGGCTGCACGTATAGCATATGTTCGTAGGTCAAACGTCGCCATGCCAGTACTTGACAGCTGTTTCGGCCTTGTTAGGCCTCATCAGCAGTATGCAGGCAGGCAACGTTTGAGCGGATGGCGTCAGAAGGTCACGTGGCACGTGATGCCTCCCGTCAGGGTGTCCTAAAACACCTCTGAAAGCCCAGTGCAAAGCCAGTCAAGTGCATAAAGAAAAAAAATAGCAGGAGTTCTTTGGCTGCACGTATAGCATATGTTCGTAGGTCAAACGTCGCCATGCCAGTACTTGACAGCTGTTTCGGCCTTGTTAGGCCTCATCAGCAGTATGCAGGCAGGCAACGTTTGAGCGGATGGCGTCAGAAGGTCACGTGGCACGTGATGCCTCCCGTCAGGGTGTCCTAAAACACCTCTGAAAGCCCAGTGCAAAGCCAGTCAAGTGCATAAAGAAAAAAAATAGCAGGAGTTCTTTGGCTGCACGTATAGCATATGTTCGTAGGTCAAACGTCGCCATGCCAGTACTTGACAGCTGTTTCGGCCTTGTTAGGCCTCATCAGCAGTATGCAGGCAGGCAACGTTTGAGCGGATGGCGTCAGAAGGTCACGTGGCACGTGATGCCTCCCGTCAGGGTGTCCTAAAACACCTCTGAAAGCCCAGTGCAAAGCCAGTCAAGTGCATAAAGAAAAAAAATAGCAGGAGTTCTTTGGCTGCACGTATAGCATATGTTCGTAGGTCAAACGTCGCCATGCCAGTACTTGACAGCTGTTTCGGCCTTGTTAGGCCTCATCAGCAGTATGCAGGCAGGCAACGTTTGAGCGGATGGCGTCAGAAGGTCACGTGGCACGTGATGCCTCCCGTCAGGGTGTCCTAAAACACCTCTGAAAGCCCAGTGCAAAGCCAGTCAAGTGCATAAAGAAAAAAAATAGCAGGAGTTCTTTGGCTGCACGTATAGCATATGTTCGTAGGTCAAACGTCGCCATGCCAGTACTTGACAGCTGTTTCGGCCTTGTTAGGCCTCATCAGCAGTATGCAGGCAGGCAACGTTTGAGCGGATGGCGTCAGAAGGTCACGTGGCACGTGATGCCTCCCGTCAGGGTGTCCTAAAACACCTCTGAAAGCCCAGTGCAAAGCCAGTCAAGTGCATAAAGAAAAAAAATAGCAGGAGTTCTTTGGCTGCACGTATAGCATATGTTCGTAGGTCAAACGTCGCCATGCCAGTACTTGACAGCTGTTTCGGCCTTGTTAGGCCTCATCAGCAGTATGCAGGCAGGCAACGTTTGAGCGGATGGCGTCAGAAGGTCACGTGGCACGTGATGCCTCCCGTCAGGGTGTCCTAAAACACCTCTGAAAGCCCAGTGCAAAGCCAGTCAAGTGCATAAAGAAAAAAAAATAGCAGGAGTTCTTTGGCTGCACGTATAGCATATGTTCGTAGGTCAAACGTCGCCATGCCAGTACTGGACAGCTGTTTCGGCCTTGTTAGGCCTCATCAGCAGTATGCAGGCAGGCAACGTTTGAGCGGATGGCGTCAGAAGGTCACGTGGCACGTGATGCCTCCCGTCAGGGTGTCCTAAAACACCTCTGAAAGCCCAGTGCAAAGCCAGTCAAGTGCATAAAGAAAAAAAAATAGCAGGAGTTCTTTGGCTGCACGTATAGCATATGTTCGTAGGTCAAACGTCGCCATGCCAGTACTGGACAGCTGTTTCGGCCTTGTTAGGCCTCATCAGCAGTATGCAGGCAGGCAACGTTTGAGCGGATGGCGTCAGAAGGTCACGTGGCACGTGATGCCTCCCGTCAGGGTGTCCTAAAACACCTCTGAAAGCCCAGTGCAAAGCCAGTCAAGTGCATAAAGAAAAAAAAATAGCAGGAGTTCTTTGGCTGCACGTATAGCATATGTTCGTAGGTCAAACGTCGCCATGCCAGTACTGGACAGCTGTTTCGGCCTTGTTAGGCCTCATCAGCAGTATGCAGGCAGGCAACGTTTGAGCGGATGGCGTCAGAAGGTCACGTGGCACGTGATGCCTCCCGTCAGGGTGTCCTAAAACACCTCTGAAAGCCCAGTGCAAAGCCAGTCAAGTGCATAAAGAAAAAAAAATAGCAGGAGTTCTTTGGCTGCACGTATAGCATATGTTCGTAGGTCAAACGTCGCCATGCCAGTACTGGACAGCTGTTTCGGCCTTGTTAGGCCTCATCAGCAGTATGCAGGCAGGCAACGTTTGAGCGGATGGCGTCAGAAGGTCACGTGGCACGTGATGCCTCCCGTCAGGGTGTCCTAAAACACCTCTGAAAGCCCAGTGCAAAGCCAGTCAAGTGCATAAAGAAAAAAAAATAGCAGGAGTTCTTTGGCTGCACGTATAGCATATGTTCGTAGGTCAAACGTCGCCATGCCAGTACTGGACAGCTGTTTCGGCCTTGTTAGGCCTCATCAGCAGTATGCAGGCAGGCAACGTTTGAGCGGATGGCGTCAGAAGGTCACGTGGCACGTGATGCCTCCCGTCAGGGTGTCCTAAAACACCTCTGAAAGCCCAGTGCAAAGCCAGTCAAGTGCATAAAGAAAAAAAAATAGCAGGAGTTCTTTGGCTGCACGTATAGCATATGTTCGTAGGTCAAACGTCGCCATGCCAGTACTGGACAGCTGTTTCGGCCTTGTTAGGCCTCATCAGCAGTATGCAGGCAGGCAACGTTTGAGCGGATGGCGTCAGAAGGTCACGTGGCACGTGATGCCTCCCGTCAGGGTGTCCTAAAACACCTCTGAAAGCCCAGTGCAAAGCCAGTCAAGTGCATAAAGAAAAAAAAATAGCAGGAGTTCTTTGGCTGCACGTATAGCATATGTTCGTAGGTCAAACGTCGCCATGCCAGTACTGGACAGCTGTTTCGGCCTTGTTAGGCCTCATCAGCAGTATGCAGGCAGGCAACGTTTGAGCGGATGGCGTCAGAAGGTCACGTGGCACGTGATGCCTCCCGTCAGGGTGTCCTAAAACACCTCTGAAAGCCCAGTGCAAAGCCAGTCAAGTGCATAAAGAAAAAAAAATAGCAGGAGTTCTTTGGCTGCACGTATAGCATATGTTCGTAGGTCAAACGTCGCCATGCCATTACTGGACAGCTGTTTCGGCCTTGTTAGGCCTCATCAGCAGTATGCAGGCAGGCAACGTTTGAGCGGATGGCGTCAGAAGGTCACGTGGCACGTGATGCCTCCCGTCAGGGTGTCCTAAAACACCTCTGAAAGCCCAGTGCAAAGCCAGTCAAGTGCATAAAGAAAAAAAAATAGCAGGAGTTCTTTGGCTGCACGTATAGCATATGTTCGTAGGTCAAACGTCGCCATGCCATTACTGGACAGCTGTTTCGGCCTTGTTAGGCCTCATCAGCAGTATGCAGGCAGGCAACGTTTGAGCGGATGGCGTCAGAAGGTCACGTGGCACGTGATGCCTCCCGTCAGGGTGTCCTAAAACACCTCTGAAAGCCCAGTGCAAAGCCAGTCAAGTGCATAAAGAAAAAAAAAATAGCAGGAGTTCTTTGGCTGCACGTATAGCATATGTTCGTAGGTCAAACGTCGCCATGCCATTACTGGACAGCTGTTTCGGCCTTGTTAGGCCTCATCAGCAGTATGCAGGCAGGCAACGTTTGAGCGGATGGCGTCAGAAGGTCACGTGGCACGTGATGCCTCCCGTCAGGGTGTCCTAAAACACCTCTGAAAGCCCAGTGCAAAGCCAGTCAAGTGCATAAAGAAAAAAAAATAGCAGGAGTTCTTTGGCTGCACGTATAGCATATGTTCGTAGGTCAAACGTCGCCATGCCAGTACTGGACAGCTGTTTCGGCCTTCTTGGGCCTCATCAGCAGTACGCAGGCAGGCAACCTTTGAGCGGATGGCGTCAGAAGGTCACGTGGCACGTGATGCCTCCCGTCAGGGTGTCCTAAAACACCTCTGAAAGCCCAGTGCAAAGCCAGTCAAGTGCATAAAGAAAAAAAATAGCAGGAGTTATTTGGCTGCACGTATAGCATATGTTCGTAGGTCAAACATCGCCATGCCAGTACTGGACAGCTGTTCGGCCTTCTTGGGCCTCATCAGCAGTACGCAGGCAGGCAACGTTTGAGCGGATGGCGTCAGAAGGTCACGTGGCACGTGATATATATATATATATATATATATATATATATATATACTCATGGAACGATGCGGCAGCACCAGAGGACACGTGTTTCGCCGTGTTTGCGGCTCGTCAGCCCTGGGTAGCTGCGCATCGTTCCGAATTGGCAAACCAGGGGTCACTCAGCGAGCGATATACACCTGGGAGGGTGACTGAGCACTCCTCAATGCCACAGTGCAAGCCAGTGAATATATATATATATATATATATATATATATATATATATATATATATATAAAGAGGGGGAAAAGCCATTAAAAAATAAGTAAATGATGCTAGACGTGTTTGAAATTCAAACTTACAGATTAAAATGGCTTCTATGGCTGCACGTAGAGAAACAGATACTCATTGAACGATGCGACAGCACCAGAGGACACGTGTTTCGCCGTGTTTGCGGCTCGTCGGCCATGGGTAGCCGCAAACACGGCGAGCCGCAAACACGGCGAAACACGTGTCCTCTGGTGCTGTCGCATCGTTCCATGAGTATCTGTTTCTCTACGTGCAGCCATAGAAGCCATTTTAATCTGTAAGTTTGAATTTCAAACACGTCTAGCATCATTTACTTATTTTTTTAATGGCTTTTTCCCCCTCTTTATAATTCACTGGCTTGCACTGTGGCATTGAGGAGTGCTCAGTCACCCTCCCAGCTGTATATCGCTCGCTAAATGACCCCTGGGTTGCCAATCCCGAACGATGCGCAGCTACCCAGGGCCGACGAGCCGCAAACACGGCGAAACACGTGTCCTCTGGTGCTGTCGCATCGTTCAATGAGTATCTATATATATAAAGAGGGGAGAACAGTAAATGACGTAAAAAAGTGGAATGACGAAAAAAGTAAATGATTTTTTCCCCTTTTTATAATTCAGTGGCTTGCACTGTGGCATTGAGGAGTGCTCAGTCACCCTCCCAGGTGTATATCGCTCGCTGAGTGACCCCTGGTTTGCCAATCTCGAATTATGCGCAGCTACCCAGAGCTGACGAGCCGCAAACACGGCGAAACACGTGTCCTCTGGTGCTGTCGCATCGTTCCATGAGTATCTATATATATATATAATGGTGATTTGCTGCGAGTAATAGTCATAAGCATTGTTCTGTGAGAATCTAGCATAATTTTCTAAACAATCCGAGCCAGACATTCATTTAGTCTTTCCTGGTCACTTATAGCGAGTATAGCGCGGATTATATAACATGGTCTTTAGCGAAAAATTTGATATGAGTTTACTAACGACTTTGTTCGAAATATACGCTGTTTTGCTTTCACCTTTTCGTTTCCGCGGGGGTCCGATTGAACCCGTGACGATACCCTCGTTTCAAAAAAAAAAAAAAAAATGAAAGGAACACATATGGGCCGCATTATGAAGAGAAGGCAACGTACGGTCGCATTCGACGTCGACGTCAACAACGAGATGCATTACAAAAGCGCCGAAATATCGATCAGTCTGAAAGTAGACGAGGAAGAATACAGTAGGAGAAAGACGAAATCGGAAAAGCCACAAGAAACGAAGATGTCTGCGGAGAACGGCCACTGCGGAGAAAGACGAAGAAGAAGAAGAAGAAACGGCTCGCTGAAAGGCTTAGTCGTCGGCGGGAACTTCGCGAGACGCGAAAGCGCCAGCAGCGACAGGACGTTGCCGGCGGCGGAAGGCAACGAAGAGGTTCCTTCTGTCGCCGCAACGGTTCCACGACAGAAGGTCGCGGCGCACACAAAACGCCTGGAACGATACAACGAATGGGAGGACTGGGACGTACCACCACCTCCAGGGAAGCCGGCATACAAAATATACCATATTTCAGGCAGGTTGCTCGGCAGGTCATGTCCATCCCATGTTACCTCTTCTTGCGCAACATATCAACCTTCGTCATTCTCATCGTCACGTCCCATATCGCCAAGCACTGGCTCACGCACGTGGTGTCCGTCACACCTAGAAGCCTAGAAGATGCGAAATCCCTGATCATAGATGCCATCCGGGAACACAAGATGTGCAATAACACGCGATGTGGAGCTATGGGCCACGCACTCATGTACAGTCTCAACGATTCCATCTCGCCCTGTACCAGCGTCTGGGATCAAGCGTGCACCGGATGGATCAAGACGCCCGAACCGGTGTACCGTAAGGTCATTCCTGGTTCCGCAAATTTGTACATCGAGGACACGTACGAGGACATGCAGAAGACCCTGTTGACCATGAACGTGAAGACACGCACGCTCAACGCGACGCAGGAGGCATCTGTCTTCGACACAAGATGGCAAACAAGGACGAGACAGATGTACTGAGAACCGTGTTCAACGGGTATTCCATTCGGAATTGGCCTCATGTGACATTTGCTGAGGATGCTATCGACACTGTTCTTCCTAGGTACCTCTGTGGTGCCTCTGTGAAGCAAGAGGGCGCTGAAAGCAACGCTACCGACGTCATCCTGCATGGAAGAATGCAAGCTTCGTAGCAGACGACAATGCTGTGACGTCAAGATACGGTGACGTCACCCGACATTGTCGTCAGCTACGAAACTTGCATTCTTCCATGCCGGGTGACGTCACAGTATCTTCCTCCGAGCGAACAGCTCTGCGCTTTGCATTTTGTTTTCGGCTTGGTATTGCATCATTTACAAAATGAATACGAATGTTGAATTCGGTATCAAGGGAGTGGTCCGTGTTCCATATGATGCTCTCCTAAGTTTTTTCGAATCCTTCCGAAGTGTCCCTAGACAAGACTAGACAAGGTGTCAGATACATATAAACGCGTGTGTGCCAAGGGTTTTCAAAATATGTATTGTTCACCAATACATTTGACATACAGTCATAGAGTTCTGCAAACATCAGGGTCAGAGCTAACGTCATATGGGCACGTCTTGTCATCACCACACCAAACAAAGAAGTGTTCTCTTGATCTCTTGCCAATGCCCACGTGAACACTTGTGCATTACAATTTCTAATGATTACTTGTGTCTCAAAGTTGCAACAAGAATTCCTGGAGACAATGTATTTCCACCGCAGCTGTTGTTCCATCGCAACACTCGCATACTTCGCAACTATCAGAGCTCAAACTAGAGTCACTAAATAAGCTTCGCTTCAGAGTATCGACACTGGGTTCCAAGAGCTTGCATGCGCCATCTTGTTTCCGCGCCACTCTACCCATGCGCACGCGCATTGCGCACTTTAGCGCAGGATGCCATCTATCGTGCGCGGGTGAATTGTTCCTTTCGTTTACAAGGAACACTCACCTTGACACCTTCATGGATCTTCGGGACGGTCTGGTGGACAATACAAGGATTATTGCCCAACAATCACACACGCTTCTCTGTCCCACGGCGAGCATTATGTTTGCCGTCTTTGATCCTCAACTACGGATGGTACCGGTACGGGACGAAAACAAGATGGAGCTCCTGCTCTTCCTTGGACCTCAGTGTCGATACTCTGAAGCGAAGCTTATTTAGTGACTCTAGCTTAAAATGGTATTCCTTGACTTGAAAACCCGATACCAGGTAGGGACAAAAACAGACAAACACAAACACGGTCTCAAGTCTAAAGTCATGGTCTTTTTGAGACCCTGTTTGTGTTTGTCTGTTTTTGTCCCTACCTCGTCTCGGGTTTTCAAGTCATGGATCGTCACCACCAGCTCGCTTGCTACCTAACTTTCCTTTCGTTATGGTATTCCTTGCAGACCACACACACAAACACACATCCATATTCCAGACCCTATGCTATGTCTTTCTTCTTAGCAGCTCATCCGTGCTTTGTCTTTTGGGATTCTAAAACGCCTCCTTTGTTCGCTCGACTCCCGACGCATGTAAAGTACATGAAACAATTGATGTTCTGAGGCTCGAACACCATAGAGGGACAAATACCCACAAAGAAACTAAAACTCCGACGACGGAAACTTTTTGCCAACTTTTCTGAGTTGAACTGCACAGGGTGAGATGAACAACAGACAAATTTAAATCCGTTTTCATAAAACACGTCAATTTGTGGGATAGCTGGCGACCAATAAGGTGACACAGAAAGGCCACGGCTCGTGATTTTTCGTCTGCTTTTGACGACGGAAAAATAAACGGCCAAAAAGAAACCAAAAAACCACAAGGAGGTCACCATCACCTCATGTGCACAGAAGTGTGCAGAGGTGGTCAGAAGCAGGCTGAACCCGCAAAGATAGTTGTTTCCAAGTGCTATACTCTTACTGACTGCAGAGAGCTTCTTCTTGACAGCTGTAATGTCACTTTATTATTGCTATTGTGCTACAAAATGTAAATATTTTACATCTAAATGTAAATATGTGCAATTTAAATGTGGAAATCAAATGTGCAAAAATTGCAATATGTAAATATTTTGCATTTTACACAAAAACGCAATATTTATGTTACCTTATTGTCTCATATTTTCGTGTCTCTGTACTCCCTTTGTATTTTTGTGTACTAAAAGTTATGTACATATAATCGCATACATCACTGCTGTAACCCACATCCTCATGTTAATGTCCCTCGAAGGAACTTTGGAGGTATATTGAAGTAAATAAATAAATCATATACACGCTATGCAATACAATTAATACAATTTATAAGGCGTGTTTCAAGCGGCACGGCGCCAAGGAAAGCTAGAATACCTGTAGGAAAGGTGGTGCATCTTTTACCAAGTGTGAACAAGGAACACGAGACCATGCATGCTCTGAGATCATATTCCATGTATTTAAAAGTGCCGCGTCCCTCCGCTGGCAGAAACAGATCTATGGCTACGCATGCTTATCCAATCCAATCCAATCCAATAGGAGTAGGTTGTTGACTTTGACGTTTGACGCCGGCTGTGTTGTTGTTGTGTTCTGTCTTCCTGTTCGTGCCAGGGTGCTCTGTCACTCGTTTGTTACGTTAGCTTATACACTGAACGTTTTGACAGGACACATTTCCAGAAAGCCACAATGATCTGGAACCCTTTGGACGTCTTTTGGATAATCGTCGCGACGACAATCACTGTCGTGAGCTCACTCTACGTATGGAAAAAGGAGAGCGTCCCAGAACTTCTGACTGCAGCGATGCTGTATGGAAAAATGGCCAAGACGGAAAAGAAATCGTTACGATTGAAGGACATATCGATTCCGAAACGGTACGTAAAGGGAGATAATCTAACGCACGCTCGTGTAAATGTGATCATGTGCGACATGCCTACAGGTGGTTCGCTCACTTTTACCAGTTTGGCGTCGTCATCTTCGCATTTTGCACATTCGTCATGTTGCAAATGTTCGTGTTTAAGCAACAACCGCCTTCGATCGTACGCCACGTTCTCGACATAGCGGTACCCAACCGGAGTGTTGTTTCAGGTAAGGCAGAACCAGAACGCGACACTTCAGGGGCACGTGTCATTTCACACCCTTCATTACAGTTTCCGCATCGACTATTTTAATTGTTCAAATTTTGGAGTCTCTGCAAGTGTTCAGGAGATGCTACGAATGCATGTTCGTTTCGGTCTACTCGGATGCACAAATGCACATCTGGCATTACTTGATGGGGTACCTGTTCTACTTCGGAGTACAATTGAGCATCCTCTCCAACGCTCCGGGATTCGCCAGTTCAAGTGAGTCAGCATGTTCGTACACACAGACCCTTTCCAAGTGGTGTTACCAGTGTTACTTGCGGTGCTGCTGTTCACTCGGCGGAGTAACATATGTGCACAAATGTCACTTTCTGTAAGTACTATGTATGAACAGTGAATATAACAGTAATAGACCACTACCCGAGAAACGTCATCATGACGTACATAGGCAGACTGAAACCGAAAAAAATCGCAAGGGGGAGAGCTGGGTTCCATGAATGGGCACTTGTTCGCTGCCTCCCATTGAAAGAAAAGAAGGACTGAAGGACACATCCCTTTCAGAGACCACCGTTGTCCCCTCAAGACCTTGTTCGCCCTGGCTTCGAGCGTAGTTCAACTCTACCAAATTGGCGGCGCTGTCGAAACACTATGACGCCATTTGTTTACAAACAGGGAGACGTCTATTACACATTTAATAGCTTTCAAAATCTACGGACTTATAGCCAGCCCTCAAAACGGATGATGTTCAATAGTTACAATATTTACATACAGGATGGTAGCCAGAAAAATATTTCGGAGGGAGCTTCTGTGGCAACCTTAAATTGGGAGGGGGGCAATTGTCCCTGTGTTTCCATCTCCCACCATATGTACGATTTCGGCTTTTACGCCTTTGCATACGTCTACTGCATCGTCCTCGCTTCACCAACAACATGCGCCGCAGTATTTGAACGAGTACAGCGATTATTATCACGGCGGAAAAATTAAGTGGGCAGCTCATATACTCAGTATGTGTCAACAGCTTTTGCAGGAGCCTCTGCTCACTACATGCAGTTCTCTGAAAGCATGCTGGGGCTATTAAGAACGATCCGTGATAGCGAAAGCTCGACATGAAGGACATTCATGAGGTGTGTCATGCCTCAACCTCGGGTTGAAGGGGACATACACGCATAAAATCTAAAACGCTGCTGAAGAGTTTATTCTGATAACAGGGAAAGGTGAGCAGCTTCCTGAAGGCCTGAGGGATTGCTGATACAGTTCCCAGCAAGGAGAACATTTCTCAAAAAAGCCTCCTCCGTTGATTATCCTCTTTCGCTATCTCAAGAGTATCCTCCCACAAGGGACCCTTGCACAGCTCCAAATGTTGTACAGTTTCTGAACAGTGATCATTATTTTCTTACTCTTACGGAGCGTTCTCTTATCCGATCATATAAGCAACGTACTCGTCCTTGTCCGTCATCTCGGGGGTCTTGCTATCATGGATACTTATCACCAGCTCACTTGCTGCTTAACCGTCCTTTTATTGAGGATGATTCTGTGCAAACTAGCCCAGGTCTTGTCTGAGCTCATACCAGAGCTTGTGTTGCCCAGGGTCACTGTAGAAAATGTCTTCCACAGCCCAACCGCTGTGGCGTCGCTCATGATCCAAGTTGTCTCGGGACGTAAACCCTCAATTACAATTATTTACTCAAATCTTTACAAATTACTCATTATTACAAAATATCTCAATTACTGTATAAGTGATTAAATTTGCGGGCTCAATAATTCGCAAATTTGTGAGGAGCCAGGATCAGGAAATTTCTCGCGGAACCTTGAATTTGCGGTGCGTCGACCCTTGTGCAACTTGTGAGGAGCCAGGATCAGGCCATTGTTGATGCGAGAACTTGAATTCGTGGAAAACACGAGCTCGTGTTTCTCGATGACGTCAGTGTGTCTACTTCGCGGGTACTTAAATTCGCGAATGTTTGGCACTCGCGGAAAACGCGGAAAATCATTCCGCGCCAAAAAAAAAAAAACATTTGTACAGTATTTGTGAATTCATCCTTTGTAGGTGCTACCATTCCCTCACTTTCATTGTACGACCTGTCTTGGAACCATGTGGTGGGAACAGTTCTGTTCTTGTGGGCATACAAGGTGCAGTTTGACAGCCACCTGCGGATGGCATCGTTGAGGAAAGATAGTACAGGTAAACCTTCTTTCTGAGCAAAGTTTCGTATCAGCCTTGTTATACATGAACAATCGAGTATGCTTGTGTTTGGGGCAAAATAATTCATAATACCCAAAGCTCAGTCACTACAGTGCATCAAAAATGTGTGTATTTTGCAGCGAAAATTTATATTCGTAGCATTTATAGCGCCAGGTGAGACTCACGCCAGGGTTTTGACGACAATCTGCAGTAACAGAAGTCGACGACTATAGAAATAGTCGCACTCTAATATTTTCTGTTTTACAATTTTGGTTAAGTCTTGCACGTTGCAGTTTGCTGCTGTCATTGATTTCAATACATATACAGTTGCCGTCCGATTTTTCGGACTCTGCGGGGATCGCGCAAAAGTCCGAATAATCGAGCAGTCCGAAAAAACGAATTTCGCTTCAAAATAAACTTTACTAAGCCCTAGTAGGCTGGAAAAATTTGTCGATGCTTTCCTAACGCGCTTCCAGGTCTACCTGATAACATCAGCTTCTATTTCCCGAAGCGACATTTCGTCAACGTACACTGTGAGAGGCACCGCCGTCATCAAGTCCGCGAGTCGGCTTCACCTAAGTCGGCTTCACCTAAGTCACCTAAGTCGGCTTCACCTAAGTCACCGCAAGTCGGCTTCACGTGTTTTAGGTGAAGCTCGCTTTACAACGCCGTAGCGCGACTCGCGGGCGGACAGCACGTGCTGGGCCGTTGGTAAAAAACGAAGACGCAAAAGGGCTACGACAGACTTCTTCTACTCAGAGGAATGGAAAATGAACAATCATCACTGCCTATTTTTTTGCCTGGATATTTTAGTTGGTTGATTTCTTTCGACACGAATTTCGGATGATACCAATATTTTCCGTCACCCCACAATAGAAATTCGCGGGTTGGGCAAACAGAGTCCGAAATGTCGAGCGACGGAGCTGCACGGCGTCCGAAATTTTGGACGTTCTTATACATCAACTCTATGGGACCCGTGGCCGTTCCGCGAACGAGTCCGAATAATCGAGCACGTCCGAAAAATCGGTCGGCTACTGTACAGCCAGTCTAGTGATTGCTGACTAAACTTCCAACTGCACACAGACACACATGGATTTTGGTGTGGCTCCCATTCACTTTGAGAGGGCGAAGTAATGGCAAAAAGTTATGCCAATATTCTCTGGTAATATACTGAAGTGTAAGGAACACATGAAGTCGAGAGTGTTTTGACATCAAACATTGATTTACCTATTTAAGATGTGCATGATGAGTTGTTGACAATGCAAGCACACATGCATGTTGCTGAATGGAAGTAGAAGAAGCAAGAAAATGTTAGTAAAATACTGAATGCATCTTTTATCGATAGGGTACCTACTCTTTTGTGGCACCCAGATCACCACAGACCCACAGTAGATGAATAAGAGTTAGCAAAGAAACGAAAATATGTTTCGTATTAAAGTTAAAAACACGGCTCACAGTTGGGACTTGACTCAAACACACAAAGCACATAACCAACAGGATTATGAGCATTGTCTACTGCATTCTCATGTAGAGGGAATAGAACTTTTTATAAAAGCAAGCGCCACCTGTGGCGTGCAAGGGATCATGGGAACTTAGAGCGCCTCAGAGTAGGCACCCTACCTCAGAGCATTAAGAGGCGGCCTCAGGCGGAGGTAGAAGAAGAACAACAAAAACTTTTCTGGTGTGCACAGCTGCAGGATCAGCCGGTATAAGCCATAACCAAAGCAGACGACGGAGCAGTGCCCCTCAAAGTTCCCATGCTGCTTAGCTCTGCGCGCTAGGTGGCGCTCGCATCTTTTTAAAATCGTCTATTTTTGAACGTCTGCAGCATTGAGGCAGTTTAGCCCTTGACTAGCAGGGATTAGGACCGAAACTGAAGCCGAACCAGAAACCACTAAAAACCCGTATTTTTTGCTGAACCGGAACTGTGCTGAAATTAATTTACCAGTTTGAGTTACCAGTTACGGGTTCGCAAATTGGTTCAGACGTAATGTGCGTTGTGAGAGATCTACAATTTGTGAGAGAACTACAATTTGCACAGCCAATTGAGCCACGTTGCCACAAATTCAAAACCAAAACTGAACAGAATAAATGTGCAACCCATTTCACTGCAACTGCATTTCCACTTCAGAGCTATTGCATTTATTCATTTGTGTTAGTCTTGAGGTCGTCCTTCTGGCAGTTGAAGTCTTCCCTGTGCACGATCTTTGTTGTCCAGCAACACAACCCCAAGTTTTCATTTTGGGCTGTGAAAATAACGGCCAGTCTTTGAGCAAGATGTAGCAAGGTGTTGTATACGACGAGTGAAGATGGAGGGTAAAGTACGCTACCGTAATATTGTACCTGAAATTCATATCTATAACATGCCGTGTTGCTGCGAACCACTGCTGTGCCGGCAACAACAAAAAATACACTTGTGTTGTTTGAGAATCGTAAGGACGTCCTTGCTTTTAACCAATGGCAGCCTGTTCAAAATTCATTTCCCGAACCGGTTGATATCGGAAGGATCGGATGATATTTTGCACTATTGCGCAGCTGAGCATGAACCCGAACCGAAAAAAAAAAGAAAATAATAATAACGGTTCCGATCCCAGACTGGTGCGTCCCTCACACCTTTCATACCATCCTTGTCCGAGTGTCACAAAAACAAAAGGTAATGCACAACTGTTTGCCAAACCAATTCGAAACAATAGTTTCCAATTGTTGTTGAAATTGTTGTTGAAATTTTACCAAATGGCACTAGAGGTTTTGATCAGTGCAATTTGTTTCCAGAAAAAAAAACACATAAACGTGGGTCTATGCCTTCACCCTTAACTTGCCACTCCGGGTATTACGAGGACGAGAGGGTATGATGCCACATCACCTGATGACGTCATAAGGAGAACTCTTTCTGGTTCTGGTTCTGGTTCGCAGTGGGGGTCAGCGACTTGTTCCTTTGCTCCGTAAACCAGTTTTACCAGTTCTCCCGGCGAATTGGGGATAAGGGGAGCGGCCGGATCATTACTGAGCCCGGAGGAAGGGTTTTTCAGAACCTCGAACAGCCGAGTAGCAGACGACAGAGGAGTAGCAGACAACATTTCTCTAGACCAATCATGGAGCGTTCTCCTTATAGCATCAGTGCGAGGTTCCAGGCAGATCACAGGCTGATACTGGTGTTCACCACCGTTGCACATGGTCGCTTTTTGCGGGATACTTTAAATTCAGTTTCTGCGATAATTATGACTCTGCGGTGTGAATTACTTCGCATGCTGCATCTTACTGGCCTACTTAGCAGTTTTATAGGAAGAAAACAGTGCGTTAAAAATGACTTCTCTGCTCCTTTAAATACGTGTAATGCCTTTGCAACCAGGCTCGTGTGATTAAGATGATGCAATATCTTTGAAAGGTAGGGTTGGAATACAGTGATTTCATTTTTGATTCTGAGAGGGAATGCTTCTGACAAGGTAACGCATACCAGCTTCCCTTTTTCAGGCAAAGTAATCACCACCAGCCACAAGATACCTCACGGAGGATGGTTCGAGCTGGTCTCCTGCCCCCACTACTTTGCCGAGATCATGGTGTACAGTGCACTCACCCTGATACTGTGGAGAGCTAATTTAACGTGGTGGCTCATGATGTACTGGACCTGGAGCAACCAAATTGCTGTCTCTTTCCTCAGTCATTATTGGTACAGGGAAAACTTCCGCGAATATCCAAAGCACAGGAAAGCTGTGTTTCCATTTGTTCTCTAACTGCGTGGCACACTGGAGTCCTTGTAAAGGAAGCTGCAAAGGAGCAGTCTCACTTTCTTTTTTTTTTTTTTTTTCATTCACAACTTCGAGTGCTCAGGTGAACAGCTGCGAAATAATTGACCATATTGGTCAGGAGCCAGGAGAACATTCACTTGTCCTTGTATTGTTCTTGTCATGCTCAAGGAACTCTTTATCTGAGGTCTACTTCATCGAGGCTACGCCCGCAGCCCACAGGGTGGGATGTGTTCCGTTATGTTTCGTTAAATCGCTAAGCCTTTTTCCACAGCAAGTACAGCACGAGTACAAACATGACCCAGCTGGGAACTTCACCTCGCCTCCTCTCTCTGTTGCCAGCCCAACACACTACACACAGTATCGGGTGCCGTTACATCCCCATCTACTGAATTACAGATCCAATGGTCTTCTAGGTTTGTAACGCCTTCCATTATCGAGACCTGCCTGCAGGGGCAGTCGGAGAGGTGGATCCTCCATTTTGGGTTTGATCCGCATTATGTGTCCACTTGCGGATCTTCACGTGTGCACTCTGGGCTGTCTGGATGGTAGGAAGGGTAACCTGTAGAATTAGACATCTGGCGTGGTACGAGATGTTTCCTGTTTCTGCATACCCGTTGTGGGGTTTCCATTGTGCTATACGAGCATGGTGCCGTCGTACATCCTGTGCCTTGCTCGTTCGTGTCACGATTCCATACGGTTGTGTTAGTGTGGTTGTGTAGTGTTGTGTTGTGCAGTGGTTGTAGAGTGCTTGCACCGTGACACTTGTCATAGTTCTACATCTACCTCTCCTTGTACTGCTTGTCTCCGCCCTCCACCCTCGCGTTTAATGTACTTGATGATGAGTGCTTTTCAGGAAGCACGGGTAACGTCCCGTACGCAGCTGCGCTGCGCTGAGCCCCGGATGTCCCGGGGAATTGCGATAGTTGAGCAATGCAATGTAGGGATCAGCATTCTTCGTAAGGAGCTCTTTGACTGTCCTGACCAACTACTCTCCTCTCTTTTGACTGTGACTCTTCTGTCTTCTGTGACTCTTTGGACTGAGGAGAATGAGGACTAGATGTTGTATGCCAAAAGTTGTGTTGTTCAGAGAAATGTTGGAACTGCACTGACGAAAACTGAAGTCCATAATTGGTGATCTCCTCCAGTGGAATGCCATGCCGTGAGAAGGCACTCTTGAGCTTTTCAGTCACACACTGGGATGTTTTACCTGTAAGGCCAAAAACCCCGGGGTACCTCGACAGGAAATCCACCACATACAGTATGTTCCTGCACTGGAAAGTGCCTCAACACACTGCCATGGAAACTGCGGCATTTCATGCGGAAATAGCGGTTCAGTACGACTGACTTTGGCGCATTCCTCACAATGTTCAGCAGTCTCTTGATTTGCCTTCACATCCCTGACCACTGAGCTGATTCCTTAGTATGTGCCCGGCACTTTGTGATGCCCAGATGTCCCCAATGGATGAGATGCAGCGCATGTGCCCCCAAGTCTTTTGGGATGAAAAGACAAGAACCTTTTAGTATGAAGCCATCTGTGAGCAAACCCTGATGTGTTCATTATGCTGACAAATATAAGGCAAATATAATACATCCTTCTTGTTAGGCGTGAACAGCATGGCCCGAAAAGCATCTGAATTCTTTCCAAACCAAATTCGGGACCGAAATTTTTTCGGAGAACATAATTCCGGGCCACATTCGGCCCGATCTGGCCAAGCCAGATTTCTTCTCCAAAATGGGAAGTGGCGCCAACCAAAAGAGTAGAAGTATCCAATGGCTATTCAGCCGGAAGGAGAACCATAGCAACGATGACATAGCAATCGGGTTGACTGTTCCCGTGTGTGCGACTTCTACCCCTATGAATACAGGGATTATCTCATTGAGCTGAATGGTTGAAAGGCGATGTTTCCCAAGGCAAGAGGTCTTCAGCCGAAATTTGGGGTGCATTTCGGTAGCAAGCGGTGATGCACAGAAAAAAGTTTGGTCCCAATTTCGGTTCGGACAGTTTTTCGTGCCATGCGGTTCAGCCTTTAGGCTACCTATGCTGTTGAGAAGTAGCTGACTTTCCTGGTCAGCCTCGATAGATCCATACTGAAGTACCACAAGACCAGAGCCGTATATTAAAAGTGAGTCTGGCCATTGGGAGGAGTCAGAAAAAGAGGATCGACCTGCCAATCGCAGTTTCGCGCCTCTGAGTGGTTTGCTTTTTACTAATGGGGTCACCTTGTCACCTTACTGCTACCCAAAATGGCGACGAAAACAAATACAGTGAGGCGGGGATTTCGTGACAAAAAATTTTCGCAAACTACCCTGGCTTTACGCTGCAAATGTACATCCTCATATATGTTTCTCGGAAATCGGCTTCAACTAATGGTCCTCTATCGGTATCTAACCGAAAATAATACGTTTTGTCGCCGCTGTTAGGCCTAATGGTCACGGCAATCGCAGCGAAATCGTAACAAAAATGGCGGTTTGCTGTACAATCTCATGTTCAACTACTGTATTCTATGAATATAAAATTCTTGCCTTTTATATTCCAACTATTCATGTAGATTTCGTTTAAAAGTCTTACAGATGACAGAATGTGTCCTAGCAGATGGTTCTGCAGGCAGTGGTACGACGACGGAAGCAGACGATAGATAATTTAGATCAAATTTGCACCAGAAATCCACTAGTTTTGCAGATTGCAAGAGCTATCCATTCCAATCACATCTATTCCACTTGCCACCAAGTACGGTGCTGCAATTTTGGGATAGGGGGACAACTAGTGAGGATAGGTTGATTGATAGTGCCCCATATTGCAAGACTCCATCGGTCAGAAAGCTGAAAAAGTGGGTAGAGCTTCAGGTATAGGCATGGCCCATTAATGGCCAGACTCTCTTTTAATATATGGCTCTGCCTGAGGCAAGGGACACTGAAAGAAGGAGACAAACACAACCAAGTCTCTCTCTCCCCCGCACCCCCCTTTTTTTTTTCCTGTCCTTCGTCTCGGCGTGTTCCTCAGTGTGGATCTATATTGCCAGCTCGCTTGCTTCCTAACTATTCTATCGATAGATCTCTTCAGCCTCAGAAACTGTCTTGAATTGGCAGGTTTGTGAGTCTGGTATCTGACAGATGGATGCTCTGCCTCGTGCATGACAACCGAGTCTGTGCTGGATTCCTGTCAGGGGGACTCTGGATGGGATGTCGGCCGTTGCAATGACCGATCCAGGTGCATACACGTTGTACCAGAAGTGAAACTGGCCTAAACACTCAAGATTCGAGGTTGGAGATCATCCAATGTCGCAGAGCCTAACAAGGTTACCAACGGCTTGTGATCTGTCTTCATGGTAAATAACAGTCCCTTCAAAAAAATTCACGATCTTGGCCATGGCCTTGTTTTGTGCATCTCCCCAGTACCACAAACTACTCTTGGCTAATGATGACCTAAGTGGCCTATGTCACTTCCGACAAGTTGGGTATGGAACGAACGCATAAGATGGTTCACCGTCCTCAGTACCTGTCTAACTGCTGACACATATGTTGGGAGGTTTTGTATATCCCAAACTGTTTCAGGATCTGGAGACACACATGATGCACTTTTCCTGGTTGAGTATAAATCCAGCACAGCTGAGTCGGCGCCAGTCTCTCTCTAGCGTAGATAGTGTTCATCTTTACTGGTCGCAAACAGCAAAATGTCGCCTGCAAGGATGCGCGACATTTCACGCTGAACCGTGGACTGTAGAGACTCAAATGGCATCCTTTGATACCAAAATCTCCCAAACGGGGTTAGAAACATAGTGAGCTCTTGGCTTTTGTCATCCAGTTGTCTCTGGTGGAATCCAGCTTAGAAAAATTAGAAAATTAGACATTGGAAAATTTAGAAATTTTTCTAAGCATCTAGCTTAGAAAAATATTTGGCCTCATCACGCATACCCAGGATTACTGCTACACTAGGCATAACGTGTCTTTCACACAAAACACGCACTCGAACTATTCCTGTGCACCGTGCTGTAGGCGTATAGACTGGATGATGTCCAGTGCACGTTCTTTTACTTTCCCTCAAAGAGCTATTGGAACCCACCTTGCAGATGGTATGCTGCAGGGAACGGCATCAAGTATGAGCGTGATTGTGAAAGTCTCACTTGTTCCGCCCGATCCTTGTTTGAGTGTTGTCGATCCTCCTGGCGATGGCTTTGCCATTTCTAAAAAAAAAAAAAAATCAGATTTCTAGCTTTTCCACAGCTGGCAAACCAAGCAGTAGTGTTGACAGCGAGTTGACCCCACATTTACACTCCATTACGGTCCCGCTGTCCCATCCAGTGGTACTGACAAACCTTTCCTCGACAGAAAGTCGATTTGAGTCGGGGGCCCGGTAACACATCACAGATAATATCTATCGCGGCCCTCAGCCGGCTGCGTGGGAACGCCATTGAAATTAAGTGGTAGGGACTGCCGTCATCTCGGCACCCGTGCTGACCTGGGATTTGAGTGCTTTGCGATTACGCGACACATTGTTGCGTACTCTAAGGGTAGAGACACTGTGGAGAGCAAACTCTGGTGGTCCGACGTGCACGACGTTGACTTTTGATGAGCTCGCTGATCTTCATTTTATGATCATCTTGCGTGGACACGTTGAGTTTGCGACGCACTAGGCTGAATTGCCGCTCCATTTTGCAAAAGTTGCTGAAAGCATTTATTGCAGGGCAATCTTTCCTTGAATTGGTTTTTCTCTTTTAGTTTTTTTGTTTGTTTATTTTTTATTTTTTTATTTTCCACTGAATTGACAGCTCTTGTGATTGCTGTTGCTTTTGCTCTGTGATTGTGCTGCTTTTCCTTCATTTCCTTGTCATTTATCGTGGATAGGGCAGCTTCTATCTCGAGAGACGTACATGCAGCATTGTTTCGGTCTCCTGTTGGCCGTGTACGTTCTCCTTGACTTTGGCTCTTTTTTTTACAAAATCTGTCCACACTAACATCGGTCATTGACTGGAGAGTGTCTTACCGAGTATACCCATGACGAAGCGGCCTCGGATGAGACAATCGCTCAAGGCACCATAGTTGCAACTTTCCGGGTTGGCGTACAGTAGAGCATTGCACGGGCCATATTTTTAGGCCCAGATTTGGCCCGAGCCCACCGTTCCCTCGATTTACCCGCTCAGCGCGACCGCTGCATACCTAGCCCAGGCCCTGCCTGACCTACCGCATGAGGCTGTAAAATGTGACCGTGGCTAACTAAGAGAGGGATATAATATCCTCGACTCTGACCTAGGCCCAGCAATGTACGAGCCCGAGCCCGAGCCCGAGCCCATAATGGTCAAACCAAGCCCACAAAAGAAAGGTTTACCCCGGGTAGGCCCGAGCCCGTGCAGTGCTTTAACATACAGTACTTCAGTGCTGTCAGGTGCTCATCGATAATTTCGCCCGGTTGTTGATAACGTTGGTTATATCTGCCAATTTCGAAGGTTTCGTCACGAGCCAGAACAAAATGTTCCGTAAACTGTTTTGTCACCTCGTCGAACTTGATCGTTGAGTCCGACAGCTTGAAGGTTGCAAAAATTTTGGCTTTACGTATTTATTTATTTAATTCGCTTCTGTTCCACCCAAATATCTACTCCTGCACATCATGTCGGCAGATGCCGCCCAGTTCTGTGTTATTTTGAATTATACAAACTGAATCCCCCCCCCTCAATTTTGCAAAACACTAGGATCCATGCATAATGCATGTTGATGGAAATATCATGTCTGCATCCCTGTGTGTGTGTTGTGACAGGGAGGAGTGGACACTATGCTACACATATTGCATTTTTTTCATCTATTGTAGTAGATACTATACAGTTGATATTTTTATAAGGTTTACGAGTGAAATATTTTGATATGCAATAAAATTAATCCATCCTGTATTAAGGCAACTCTCTTGCAGATTTCTCCACCTGTGCATGTGACAATTTTGTCTTTGTATTTTATTTACGATATCCTGCAGGCCCTAAGAGCCCAAGCAGGAGGGCGAGTACAAATGGCCAATGTGGTACAAGGTTAGCAAGTTGTAGGCATCACAATACCACTTCATTTGAAGACACAAGAGGATACTTTGTACTATATCGGCAATGATCAAACCTGCTTGATAGTTGTAATTTCTTCAATCCTCTTTGATCCTAGGAAAGTAAGACTATTTTAGCCCAGTTCTAGCAAATGTAGGGGTCAGTGCATTGGTGTTACTGTGTCTACTTCGACGGTTTGACCTAAATATGTAGTTATGTGGGTCTATCCCTAGTCTACCAAAGTAGAGGGCTACATAAATTCGAGACGAGCACGCTTTCGGCGATTTGTTAAAGGAGCAAGTTGGGCTCGAAGTTGCATTTGTGGAGCGAAATTACATCTGCCGTACCTGTCATAGTTGAAACGAACATCCAGCCTCGTAATTTTTTTCTAATTTCATCGTAGTATTTCCTTTCGAGTGTGAGGACCTCATAATATGTGCAGGGTGTCTACTAACCTGGAAGACCAGCATCAAGCCTCCCTTCTGTTTTGGTCAGGGAATCTGCTTGAAATGGTCGAAAAGTCGATGGAATTTGAAGCCTGCTATTTGGTAGACACCCCGATATAGTCTACCCCAATTTATCTGGGCTCTACTTATCCAGGTCCCACGCTATCCAGATGAAACCATGGGGACGGATTTCAGTCCATGCATTCTAGGTTCATTTATCCGGGCTGCAGTTTCTGGATCCGGACAAGAATTTCCAGGAACCATTGTAGGAAAGTACCTAACAATGTGCCTCACTTATCCAGTCTTGCGTCGAAGTCGGTGTGTGGCACACATTTTCCCCAGTGGGGGCAACAACCTTGAGGGTAGAGGGTTGAGAGTAGAGAGTACTACTTCAACGACTTCCCTCTTCCCCATTGTACCCATGAGGGGTGATGACTAGGCCAGTTGTTTGAAACTGCAGGGGAAGGAAGGACCTTCAGTCCGCAAGTAGGAGACATTGGTCAAAGAGTCCGCCAGCAGGTTTCGAGTACCTCGATGTGGACATCTGTGACGAAACGTGTGCCATCATTTCTGATGCATGGGGAGTTGCATTGCCAGGGGCGATACTACTGGTGGTGGTGGTGGTGTGGGGAATGAAATACAGTCGCCGTCCGATTTTTCGGACTCGGCGGGGATCGTGCAAGAGTCCGAATAATCGAGCAGTCCGAAAAGACGAGTTTCGCTTCAAAATAAAATTTACTAAGCCCTAGTAGGCTGGAAAAATTTGTCGATGCTTTCCTAACCCGCTTCCAGCTCTGCCTGATAACGTCAGCTTCTATTTCCCGAAGAGACATTTCGTCACTGTAAGTACGGTGACAGAGGCACCGCCGTCATCAAGTCCGCAAGTCGGCTTCACCTAACGCATGCGTGCTTTAGGTGAAGCTCGCTTTACAGCGCTGCCGCGCGACTCGCTGGCGGACAGCACGTGCTGGGACGTTGGCCAAAAACGAAGACGCAAAAGCGCTACGACAGACCTCTTCTACTCAGCGGAATGGAAAATCAACAATCATCACTGCCTATTCTTTTTTGCCTCAATATTTTAGTTGGTTGATTTCTTTTGATACGAATTTCGGATGATACCAATGTTTTCCGTCACCTCACGAGAGAAATTCGCGGGTTGGGCAAACAGAGTCCGAAATATCGAGCGACGGAGCTGCACGGCGTCCGAAATTTTGGACGTTCTTATACATCACCTCTATATGGGACCCGCGGCCGTACCGCGAACGAGTCCGAATAATCGAGCATGTCCGAAAAATCGAGGTCCGAAAAATCGGTCGGCGACTGTATAATGAGCTCCTTCACGATAAGGATCGGTCGATATTGTCAGTTGCAATGACGACAGCCGCGAGTTATGTGACGACACTGAAGAAGTACATGTGGTGACACTCCAAGAAACCCGAAATGCACTCGGAGCTGCTCTGGTGTTTTTTTTTTTTAGCAAAAAAGTAGTGTTCTCAAAGTTAGTGCTTCAACCAAGGGCTGAGGAGAGCTTGGTGCTTTAGTACCTAATCATGCACAAATGAGTACGGACAGTTTCGTACGCATTACGAAATAAATACTGGCCTCGTGGGACACCTCAAAATATTGTGTCTCACTTATCCGTGTGCCCCGCTGTCCGAACACTTTCGCTGGGGTGTCCGGATAAATGGGGAGTCAAGTGTACAAGCATATTCTAGGACCGGTCGTACGAGGGTTATCTGTTTCAGTTGAGGATTTGTGTCCTTTGGGCACTGCATAGGTCCTCCTAGAACAAAAAAATGGTGTCAGTATGCTTAAACTGTGTCAAATTTTGTGTTACTGTTACACCCAGGTACTTGCACTGCAAGGAACTAACTTGCAAGGAATGCTTGCTTGATTGCCGGCGTGGCTCGATGTCTCTACTCTGCTTCCCTATTTAGCATAGATTGGGAAGTTACCCGTCAAAAAGAACTTGTTACAAGTTAAATTACCGTGTGAGAAATGTAACTAAGTTAATAACGAAGTTCTTCAACCTGAAATGTAACTCGCAGTTACGGAGTTACTTAGAAAAAAGAACGAGTTACTTCCAAGTTACTTCGGACACAAAATAGTACTACACAGGTGCAACGCGCGTGAGCAGTTGAGTTCGACCTTGAATTGCCTGCAGAGGAGTGCAACACGCTTAGATTGTTTTCGTTTATGTCCAACAGTTCAAACGCTTTACATCTTACTCCCTGTGGGCGCACAATGGTTCAGCTTCATTTCAATGGCAGCGGTTCTTATTTGCTGAAAAGAATACTGTCATTGATTGAATATCACGTTTTGTGGTATAAAATGCCATGAAAGAACCGGAGAGAAAGCAAGAAAGTCAAGAAAATATGTGGACATGAGTGAAAAACCTAATTAAAAGTAACTTGGAACTTAGCTTCAGTTACTTGAGCAAAGTTACCTGAAAAAGACACGAGTTCCTCTGAAAGTTACCATGGCGCAAAAGTAACGAGTTAAGTTACAAGTTACCAAAAAAGGGAACTTAGTTACAGTAACGAGTTACCTCGAACTCTGCTATTTAGTGACTCTAGCTGTTGGGGCCGTGGGGCTCACCTGGGTCAGAACACTGGAACTCTCAGGCTTAGACAAGATATTGCGAACTTTCACCAAGTGTGGTGACTTGTTACAAGTTACACGATTTGAAGGCCACGTACGTAATAGACCAGTGCCATTTTCGGATGTCTTAGAATGGTAGAAATGAGGTGGTCTTGAATGGTGTGTAAGTTGCATTGCTGGTTTTGAGTTATACAGAAATTGAAGTTGTCTCATTTTTGAGGAGCTCGCACCTAGGTTTGAGCCCATGTGAGCGGACCTCAAGCTAGTGATTGAGTCTCTGGTGTCAGACAACAGGTGCATTCTTTTCGGTTGCACCTCCTGCACCAGATCTGAACTGGGTTATTTGCGTGCTGCACTTTCCTGTTGAAAAGAAAGGCATTACTAATAAACTTGCTTTGAGCTGGAAAGTGCATTTCCCGAAAACCCGTCTTGCGTGGAGTTCAAGATAGTGCAGTCCAGTGCAAGTGAAAAGAATGCGCTTAACGTTTCGGGACACATCATCAGGAATGAAAAAGCCTGACAATCAGACGTTTGTTGTTTATAGTACTACGGACACACGGAACTACGGAGAGCGTAACGGTCCGAAGCATAACAACGTTTTAGCCATTTTCAACTGCAATAATCTTGAAACAGCCAATAAAGGTAGCTGTGTGTGCTTGGGTGGTGTCTTCATGGTGTCATTTTTTTGGCAGCTCCTAGGGGGCCGTGGGTGGGCCTTTCTTTTAAGTACTGTGACCTGTCTGATCCTCATATCAAAATGTCTGGGTTTTACCGGGCTGAAAAATAGTGTTGCGTGTCAATCTACCTCAAGTACCTCTATTACCCCCTGACCATAAACATTGCTATCATAAAATAGATAGCATATAGCAGTAGGTATGGGTAGATGAAGTAAA
The DNA here is from genome assembly GCF_037126465.1 of Ornithodoros turicata. NCBI lineage: Eukaryota > Metazoa > Arthropoda > Arachnida > Ixodida > Argasidae > Ornithodoros > Ornithodoros turicata. Next base: position 8,721,015 of record NC_088209.1, on the reverse strand, counting down.
ATATGACATAAGAACGCCCAAAACCTGTAAGTGAAGCGTCATCGACACCTCCTTACAGTGGAGAATGCAAGCGCAATACCAGACCGAAGAGGGACTTGCTCTGTACCAAATGACACAATTATCACTTCTGATTTGAGGAAGGAGTGCAGTATCGAAAAATAACCATGGGCTACTGAAAAAAAGGGGGGGAAGAAAGCTTCGAGGTTACTTGCAAAAATTTTGCACCTTTTATTCACAGGTCGTAATGATTTTTCTCACGTGGCAGAATAACATGCACTTCTAAACACCTGCACAGTCCGCAACGCGCGTCTCCAGGAAAACAGTTGTACACCTTGCCCCACCCCACCCTCCTCGAAAAAAATCGCCGGGAAAATCCATCGAAGTAACCACTTGTGACAAGCCTTCGAGTTATGTTGAGGGAGATGTCTGTTCGGACCTCCTGCAGAGGCTCCGGAAGTTTGCAATATTTTGCTCCTCCTGCACTTGCAGTCCACCTTTGGCCTGCAGTTAGTGAAGGCACACGCTGGTTCGACTACCCGGTATCTGTGAGAAGGTACTATTCTTCGTGTGTGCACTTGTCGTAGAAGTTATACCAACCCCTTTCCCCCCTTCTTCCTCTCGTTTTCTCCCTTGTTTTCGAGTGCGGCACCACACGCACTCGTGCCGTTACCTCACGATACCCGTAAAAAGCCCTGCATAGAGCTCACCGAGTGAGGAAAAAATTCCCGGATTTTTTCGAGAAAGTCCTCGGACCACATCCATGTTTGTCTATGTGTACAGATTTTAGAGTAAGTGAAGCAGTTCGTGTCAGTGGTGCTATTTTGAACTGCCGAATACCCAAGGAGTAGCACGTGGCATGCAGCAGTGCAGCTAACATGGATCAGTTTGAATGGTTTATACAGTTAGATAATGCTCATTACCACCAAGGTTCTTTTAGGCTGAAGAACTTCAAACGTTAGCAAAGAAAGTGCACATGGCATACGATGAGCAGAACACTGCGAGGTGACTTTGTACAAATATCTATGCTGTGTGAAACACCAATCCTTGATGACGAAACACTGGAATGTAATTAAGAGTAGATTTAGCATAAGGCAGAAATATTATTAATTTATATAATTCATCTTCAATTATTTCATTTTGCATATTGAAACACAGCACAACCTCCCAAGCCAGACACCTTCCTATCTCGGATGTGTTGAGACCCCCCCCCCCCCCAATGTCAGAAGTAGGATGGTGCTTCCCAGGCTAAGTTAGCCAAAATGTGGTCTTTATTTTCAACCTCAACTTTTCTTGGTGTTGCAAAGGCCCAAGATGGACTTTTCCCTCCCTCAGTTAATCACCATGGCCGTTTCTAAAAGAGGTTACCGGTTAGTAAATCTAGGTAGTCACCATGTTTTCCTATTACCCCAAGTGTTACCACCCCAGCAGTCCATTGAAGCCTTAAAGTGTGTGTCCTATGACCTGTACTACAACACTGAAGAGAAAGCATATGGAATTGACACTCTCGAAAAAGAGGCAGGTGCTGGACAGGAAGTAGGTGTTATAGTGAATCCTTTCACAAGGTAAGGGAGATATGCGGTACCCTTCAGGAATACACGTATCAGCCAAGTGCTTATTAAATGCGACTTTCTAACTTTCCTTCTAACCTTCCCAGATGAAAGAAAAAAAAAGTGTCATCATGTAGGGTACTATCATATCATATCATTCATATTGATCAAGATTGTGATAATGCAATCAACAAGTCTGTTTTTATACAAGATTACAAGATGTATAAACGATGCACATCACAGACGCACCCAAATGATGCACCCTTGGAAGTCGTTGGAGAGCAGAGGATGTGGGTTCGAGTCCTACAGCTCGTTAACCTTTTCAGTGGCTTCATTCTTACATCACAGTACATGAAAGAATTGTTCACAAAATACATCTGTACTGAAGTACAGGTCAAGATGCAGTCAGCCACATCAGCTACTTAACATCATCGGTGGATGTGGCTTTCGTGTCAGATCAAATGTGTAAAACATCATAAAACATATCTGAATGTATATCAACATTTATTTTAGGCAAAATGCAACTTATAACATGCTTTTTTTCATTTCTGTGAGGATGTCTTCTGCCTTTTTTAGAGTAGAGTCCTCCTAGTAAAAGTAAAAAATGCACTATGTAGAGTCGACCGTGGGACTACACCTAAAGCTCGACAAAAGCAGCTCCGTCATATCAAAAATGGCGAACACGCTTTCTCTCGCTGTTTTGTTCCAACGATACTTGATTTCTCTGGCTGTGGATATTCCTCAATACCATATTTGGTATCACTTCACTCAGCTTTTAATGCACTTTCATCTGATGTATATATCATGCATGTACCCCCTACAGGTATCTGCTGAAACAGGCAAATGTTAAGGTATGTGTAGAAAAAACGAGGATTTCAAGCATCCGTTTCTCGAAAAGGCCCCTTTTCATTTAATTTACCGTAATTTCACGCGTATTAGCCGTGGCTCATGCGCGATTTTTTTTTTTCATGGGCGCTCTGCGGCTTATCCACCGGTGCGGCTTATCTGATGACTTTTTTTTTTCAGGTATTTTCCCCATACACTTACGAACGATACTTTAACGAAAGGGTCGACAGTGTCTCTGGAATAGCACTGCCCTGCTGATGCACGAACAGTGCCTAACAAGGATGCGTCCACATTAGAGTAGATTGCCCCCATGCAGCTTTAACGAAAGTGGTGACAGTCATTCATGCCTTCTGGAAGACCACTGACCCATCAATACATGAAAAGCGCCCAACAAGGGCACAATCCGATCTTGGTAGAACTCTAGAATTGACCTCCTTTGTTGTGCACTATGCCGATCCCGGAGTATGGACCACAGGGTTTATAGCATTACTCTATGGTCTCCTTTGTCGCACATAAAAGTCGTCTCGTATTGCCCGCGGCTTATCTGCGAGTGCGGCTTATCTGCCGGAAAATTTTCAAAATGTTCCTAAAAACGCGTCCTGCGGCTTATCTGCGGTGCGGCTTATACGCGTGAAAATACGGTATATTTTGCCAGGTCATGGCCCGATGTTAAAGAAAAAAATCTACTTCAAAAGGCGTACTCTGGCAATTTGCTCATGAAAGCGCGGCCTAGTCTGCGTGCGTACGTGTCGGAGCCCGGCTGCCGGTACTGCCTGATGGGGCCCTCGTATTGATGCTCCCTTTTGTTTGGGCAAGGTTGTCTGGCCTTATGAGCTATTCGTAGTTTTTTTTATAATATAATTAGATAAAGCCTGCTGAAGAATATTATTGAGTAAAGATGTAAAATCAAATTCAACTTGTATGTATTATGAGCATTTTCGTGGTGCTCTAAAATATTATCCCTATATACACCTTGGGTTCTTCGTAGCCAGGTTTTATGAATTTTCAAAATCGGTGGCCGGAAAATCGGGTGCTATTTACGCTCGAGAACTTGGGAAATCAGGAGCTGCAATCTCTGTTTGATATGCCACAGGGGAATTTTAAGGTGAAAGGAAAGGCAGATGAAATAAACCACTGCTGTGATACTGGGACAAGAAACAAGAATCTTAATATTTCCGTTCAGAACTGGGGCAGTGAGATCGTGGTATTCAAACACTTGTCCAAGCTCCACGAAAGCTCGTCTTTTTTCTCCTGGAGGAGGGGATGTGACAAATAGCTTGCCACAAATAGCACTCTTTGCTGATATTTTAACTTTTCAGACGGTTTACCTAGTACGACAAGCTGAAGGACCGCAAGGTTATTGGGTTTTACCCAAATTCTTGAAAACCTGCTCGGGGGCAACTATCGTGAAAAATCAGGTTTAGCCCCCAAAAAAGAAGAACCCTATGTATACACCTCTTTGGCACACGTTTTCACCCGTGCTTTGCTCTGTAAGCAGTAAATTGGTTTCACTAGCTCTATGCTCCTTTTGTATCTCAGTCTCTCCTTGAACAGATTACCACCGCCATGATTTCAATCTTTGTATATTTTTATGCTCTTCATATTTAAAGCCTAAAATGTGCCCACCTGACAGCAATTCTAATAGCTTCAGATGTGAGCTGATATTGACAATTATGTGCATGACTGAGCACAAAACAAAAGCTAAACATGCTATACTACAACACAACACTCCTACTATGTTACCTTGAAGAAACAGAATCTTATCAAGTTCTGAGCCAGTGGTTTGTCTGCGGGTCCGTAAAATGCGCTGGGTGGGATTCCCTGAAGCTTCTGCAAGTTTGAAAGAAAAAAAAGAATGCTAACATTGGCACTAGGCACTGCACAATGGAGTCCTCCCGAGAGGAGTTCTGTCGCGGTTTCAAATTTCATAAAAACTTTACGCTCGTTTTTCAGGTGCAAGAACATGTCATGAATAGAGCCTGAAGTTTTAGGGTTTTATCCGATTCTTCCCCGAATTTAGGGTTGCCTCTTTAGGGTGAAAGCAGATTTTTAACAGGCAAATTGCCCTCTCTGGTATGTCTGTAGGAATGCACCAACTTACTTGGTTGGCAGAAAAATGCAGTTACATCTCCGTTTGTACCAAACCGCTACAGTTAGTTTGAATAACTGAGCCCGATTTCTCCCAGATTTTAGCGTAATGGAAGTTTTTCCACCCGAATTCGCATGAATTTAGTGCACGTGTTTATTTACCCGATTTTTACGTCCCAAATTTAGAAAAAAATATTTCCCGGAAGCTTCAGGCTCTGAATGACCCAGGTTTGAAAGATTATTCTCTGTCTAACATACTTTGTTTCGCGACAGCCACCGTGCAAATTGGTAGTCCCTCGGTCCATCACCACTCAAGTCTAACTTGCCAGCTGCAATAAAAATTGGTAAATTGGAACAGTAAATTGGAAAGGCATGACTTAAGGGAGTAACCAGGCATTCCCACATGCAACATAACATGTAATTCCCCCTCATGTAATGCCCCAATGGAGCGCCTTGAGGTACTACCGTAAACAAATAAAAAACATTCCCCACAAAACTGCACGATATGCATTCAAATGATATTCATGCTGACAGCGATAGTCATTGACTTGTTGGCTCCTGTCACCCATGAATTTTATGTATATGTCATTTTCAACAGCACAGGATCACGGTGTAGCTCAGGTTACTGTGCTAATGAAATTGCCTGCAAGATTTTGAATTGCAGTATAGCAGTATATTCTTTCAGCTGTCTATTTCATTTTATTTGTTATCATTGTTTTTATGAGTACTGACGAGGGTGAAGCCCACTTTCAAGAGGTGGGTGTCATTCATATTCTGCGAATAGTCTTATATACTGTATTCGGAAATCCGAATATTGGTTATTCGATTCATGAATGAAACACTTTGAGTGACTAGTATTTGGTTCAAATTCGAGAACTCGAATATCCGCACACCCCTAAAAATAAGGCCCGAGGGCCCAAATGATGCGTTGCTATCACGTGCCGAGCTGAGCGACGACGAGACCATTCGCCACACGCTCGAGAAATCGGAAAGTGGGACCGACCCTCAAGAGCCCGACACGGTGCAGTCGTCAAGCTTTGAGCCAATGAGGGCACGGCGGTGCTCTCGTCCATATACAGTGCCGAAATGTTGCTACGGAAAGTAGAAGACCATGTCGTGGGGCGAAGATAGAGGACTGTCTGCCAAGAAGGCTTAGACGCATTTTTAGGACTACTAGTGTTTAATAAAGTTGACTTTTGAACTGAAGTCCGTTTCTCTGGACTGCTCGATTATTCAGACTTTTCCGCGATCCCCGCCAAGTCCCGTATGACGAAGACTGTATGATCTGTCACCAGTTTAACTTAGAGCATTATCAGCTGTAACAGTGATCATTAATTCATAAATTTATGCCTATCTTGTATTTGTACGTGTGCAACAGATTGTTTTTTACATTGTACGAACAAGATGTTTGCATAGCAAATTTTCAATTTGCACAAATTTTGTCATGTTTATGTCACACATAAAAGTATGCACTTCCAGGACAGGAAAGAACGAAATGAGGAAGCCGACAGTGAAGTGTTGCAATTCGGGAGAGGAGGACCTGAGCAAGGGTGAGTCAGTGGGAGAGTGCATTTTATTGTAGATGCACGTACAGCACAATCCTATTAATTCAAACTTGAAGGGGACCGAAGATCAGTTTGAATAATGTGGAGTGGCCACTTCCGAGCAAATGTGTGTTCGGGAGTTGGGCGCGACACTGCGATCATGTTCGAATAGAACTGTGTATACATTTATGTGTTCAAATTACCGCACAATTTCCCCCACTGAAACACACGTGGCCTTGCTGGGACCCAAGCACGAGTTCAAATTATATCTGGATGTTCGAAAGAAGATATTTTGAATTAACGGGATTGCACCATAATTTATACAGACCAGGGACCACACCGGGGCTTCTTCCTCGTATGCTGAGTAGACCAATGCACAGGAAAGGAACACTATGCCATTACAGAAAGTATGCTGGTTTCAACAGTAGAGAGATCTTGCAAATAGTGGACGTTGTTGCGTTTGTTACACCCGTTTTTGTTTATTTGATGCACCGGTTACATCAAGGTACGTGGACGAAACACTCTTCCGCGTTACATGGTCTCTTTCTGCATGATTATTACTACTTTTCCCCCTTTCTATTATACTGCACAAACTGGTACTTACCCAATTTTGAAAAGTCAGCGATGAGGAAATATCCTCCTTCTGGAATGGTGGGAGCCATGCCCACGGTGTCTAGAAAAGCGCAGATACGGTCCCTCTTTTGCTCCAGGGATCTCGACAGGTCATTCCAGTACCCGTTTGGGTCATCTATTCTCTCCATCTCAGTTTCCAGTCCTATGGCTACAGCTTCCTACGCAAAATATATGCATAAAAAATATGCGTAATAGCACAAAAATTTGCGAGAGATCCTGCCACTTTAGGGACACGACTACCTGCATATTTGTGATTTCGGTATGTCGTCACTGCGTAAGTGCTGCGTGCCATTATTTTATTTTATTTATTTATTTATTTAATACGCGCCCATGGCAGCCCGTCCGTATCACCGTGGTAAGGCGTGGGGGCTCGAAAACCAAAGGATACTGGTTGCACCCCATTCGGTACACTAAATATTTTTCTTTTTCTTTTCGGTTTGTTTTTTATGTCTGGCATATTTTTGAGTGGATCGTTCGCAGAGAGTAAAATTGAAGAGGGGAGATACACGAGACGCCAGAAGAATTGCGCGCTCCGCATTAAAAATGGTTGCGGAAGATACAAACCTGCGTGGGAGTGCATACTGTGTAGACGCAGTTCTGGTGCAACAACTGAAGTGGCTTCAGAAGGTGCTCTGGTCCATAGGCCCACCCTAACTGTAAAAACACGGGTTAATTACATCAGTGCAATCCACATGTGGGAAACATGACAACAAGTCTGTGTGCAAGCATTCGAGCAGCCCATTGTTAGGGCCTGACTTTTTCTGGTTTTATTTTTGGCAAAATTCGGGGGTAAATATCGGGTGATATTTTTCATTTGAAAATTCGGGTGTATTCGGGTTAAATCCCGTTACGGCATATTCTGTTGTCAGGAATTCGGGTGTATTTGGGTGATTTTTTTTTTGTTTAATATAAATTTGTCGTAACATGGAACTAATGTTTAGCAATGTTATCAAACTTTATTTTAATGCACGCTTATGAGTGTGCCACGCGACCCAGATGCTTTCGGGTAGATTCGGGTTAAACCCGAATTTTACAGATTTCGTTCAGGGGCAAATATCAGGCGCATACGGGTTTAACCCTAAAAAGTCAGGCCCTACCCATTGTTTACAATGAAAGCACGTTGACTGAAAACTAGACTATTACGACATCATGAACCAACGGGCAGGAATTGAAAAAGTTTCTATGGGCGACCATTAGAATCGAGGGCAGTTCATAGTCTACGTCATTTTACCGGTTCAGGCTCTTATCCATTTTTGTCTTTTTCTGGCTGGCTATGTGCATGTGTATTCGCTGCAAAAGTTTAGGCTATTTTCTTTGTGGGTGTCATCCACAGTCTTGCTTGCGTCCACGCCATCATATCTGCTTAGGAAAGCATTTTTCCAAATGTTTCACAAATTCACATAAAAATGTGAATCTCCCCGTACATTCTTAGCTGGGGAAAATGACATTCCGTGTAACTGCCCGTACAACTGAAGGCATTCAAAGGTTATGGCTGTGACGGAAGACCACCTATCATGGCACCCCGTGGACAACTCAGTACCTTAAAGTGCAGCTCCGCTGCTGTTCCGAAAGTATCAAGACGTTGTGATATTCAGAACCGTGGTCCCAACTTCATTCATAAACGCACGTTGCTTTCCAAATTTCCATACTCCTTCATGAGAAATTTGAGAAAAACTACCGGGCGGCGGTTCCACTTGTGACGTCATACTTGGAACTGCGCGGATTGGATAGCCACACCTAGCCAGCTCTGCCTGGCAACCAGTTTGTGTTTACACTCCGTCATGGCCGCTGTATCGTGCTGAAATAGCTGTCACGAGCTATTGGGGACCACCGCACCGTTTTATCACGTTTCTTATAAGAAATACTTCGTCTTCGAGCACGTACTCGTTCTCGTTCTCAATAGCTTTGGTGGTGCTTTCTGCACGCGCAGCAAGTCCGCGCATAGTGCGCTGCCAAAGCTATTGAGAATGTGTACGAGTACGTCACACGTTAGGTGTTAGATCTTGTTGGTAGCATGAAGCACAGTTCGGGCACAGAATGTCCGCTCACGACGGCCGTCGTTGCACAACGAGGCCATCCTGTAAGGCGTGTTAAAGAAGACCGGCAAAACTATCTTTTAGGCTATTAAAGACAGCAATTATCACGGAACACACCCAAAACATTCACCTTCGCCCATAGATCTTCGCCATCGCATCGACGATTTGGCGTTAGCCAAGCCACGAGCGCGGCTAAGCCAGGACGAAGCCGGGATTGGTCAGGGTTTGCCGACCACAGGACCGCCGTGCCAGGGAAATTTAAAAAATTGTTTTCTCAAAAACTACAAACAAATGGGTGAAAATTTTTCACATGTATGGTCCCTGTGCGGAAACGAATGCACAGCCCAAGCATGGCTCCATTCTGTCGCAGTCGAAAATCGGCGGAGCTGAGCTTTAATAGCACAACAATGGCAAACACTATCGAGTGTTTGCCTCATGCGTGGCTCACAAATGACTTGTACCAGTTGTGTATAAATAAGGCCCTTCTTTTTCTGCTGCGGCAAATCCTGAATTCCGCAGCAGGGAACTATGAATTCTGCATTTTTCTGCAGTGAAAAGCAAATTGCCCTAGTTCAGCCAGAGAATACTCTCTGTTAGCTCTTAGTGTGAAGAAACACGGTTACAACTCTAAAAACTTTTGTGACTTAGCGTAACAAGATACGTTGTACTCTCTTCTGAGAAGGAGTGACGTTTGTCACTGACTATCAAACAGTGCTCGCTAAGTGACCTCTCTGCATGTACATACTTTACTGTCACACAGGGGTACTTAACAGCTATGGACACCAAAGGGCAGGGGTCAGCTCCACTCCAGAATCAGAGTTGAAGGTTAGAGAGAAGAGCCAGAGGGTTGTTCCAGAACACAGATGGGGCCTTATTTGGTTGGCACGTCTGAACTGTAACGCAAGCCTACCTGGTGCGATGAGCAAAGTCTGTTCATTTCGCGCATAAACTGAATTAAGTGCACGGTTTCTGCAAAATTCTGCGCAAAACCTCATATTCCGCGGCAGACCCGCAATTCCGCCTATTTTTGCAGAATTGCAGAAAAGGAAGGGCCTTATGTATAAATAAGGAGTGACTTTTTCGCATTAAATGCCTTTCTCAGATTTGGGGGAGGTAAAAATCGGGCACTATTTTTAACATGAGAGAACTGATGTTCTGAGGCTGGAACAACATAGAGGGGACAAATACAAACAAAGCCTCAAATTGCCTATGAAATTAACGATGAAAGATGAAAGTCGCTGAAAAGGTTAGCCAGCTGTAGGACTCGCACTCATGTCTTCTGGATTACCGGTCCAGGGCTCTACCAATTGAGCTAAGCTAACACGCCTTCTCAGAGACTTCCAGGGTGCGTCATCTGAAGGGACAAACCAGCCACTCTCTCTCTCATCCTCCTTTCACTCTTACATTTTTGCTCACTCATACACGCATTCATACGACGGGATCGATGCAAGCGGCAAATGTTAAACATGTCGAACGCGCGATGTCTAATGGCAAACCATCTCTGCAGTACCTTCCATCCAGTCACACTGAAGGTCTTCCCGGCACTGCCAATTGTGATTGTGCGATCCCACATACCAGGTAGGGTGTCTGCAGAAGGAAAAATGCAAGATAGACATGAAAAAAAAAAAAGCGCACACGTACACACACAAAAGGTGTTGCTGGTCACCATGATACAAAGGCTAGTTAGGACGCCACGAATCATACACATCAAAGTTACTCTGGCAGCAGCACTGTAATTCCCGTGAACCCCGCTCGTGTATAAACATCTTAAACATGAAATGAGCATGTACTCCGATAAACACAAAAGCCGAATTGAGGCAATTTACGTGCAAGCTCCCAAATGTTGCTAGCTACTGCGAGCGTGTTAAGGGCTACTTGACAAAGTACCTAAGATACGTCAATCAACTTTTCCATTGCAGGTTTTTGGGGAAATCTGAGTAGCAAGTTGGAGGCGGTTATTCTATTTGAAGCTACCTCATCTTTCAAAAATACTGAAAAGAGCATATCTATCGCCAGATTTTTGCGTGCAAATCAGGTGAGACCAAAACCATGTGAATCAACAGCGCAGGTGGCAGACACCCACCATCAGGTGTCAGTGGTGTACCTGGGCCTATAAGCAGTTAATGTGGCCAACTTAAATTAATGCTACTCATGTAGAATGAGGTGTGCTTGTGTCTGTGCCTACAACGCTGCGCTGTCATGTGTTTGATATTCTGTTTTTTGTTGGGGTGTGCGAATGTTCGAGTTGTCAGATTTGAGTCGAATATCAAACGCTCGAACTATTCAATTTGCGAATTGAATATCCAATATTTGAATTTTCGAATATTCGAATCTTCCACGAATATGAACGACATTGCCCGAAAGTGGGCTTCACCTGATGGGACGGTGTTTCGTTTGAGACAACGTAATCTAAACTTAGTTTTGTATAGACATTGTCTGTGGAAGGGGTGGCGCCCCTCCCGAATGCAGTTTTTGCGGTGCCGACGAAGGACTTTGATTTGATGGCTGTGAGGTTGCCTTTAAAAAGTTAGGACTCTCGAATAATGACTATAGCCCACGAACAAGAAGGGTATCTTAAAGATGTCCTTTACAACTAAAATTTCAGTAGTGCAACTTCCTAGGGCGAGTGCAAAGAAACTAAAGGGTGTTCATGGCAAAGCTGAGGCAGGATGCCAATTCGTTTGTTTCACAAATGGCCTGTGGTTGTCTGAAACAATTACAGCCCCATCCGTATAACATGCTACTGCCTGACATAAAATTTTTAAATGAAGGTAACCACTCCAGTAAGTGTAGGCTCACTTGGAAAGCGGGAAGCACTCTCATGTAAAATTAAAGAGTAGGGTCTTTAAACGGAAGAATTGCATGTCTCTCTTGTGACAGTTAATGCCAGAAAAATTACACTAAGGTCATGGGCTACAAAATGGAACTTTTAGTGTGAAAGTCAGATATTGTAAATTTTGCACGAATATTCTATACGTATCCGATTTGGTATTCGGAATTTTTTCCCCCATTCAATTCGACTTAAAATATTTGGATTCGCGCACCACTAATTTTTTGCAATCCATCGAAACATAAGCCAAATGATACGGTTTACAGGTAGAGCCTGAATTTCTTTTATTTATCCCTATTCTTCCCCAAATTTGCGCCCCGAACTGAAGGTTGCCTCTATAGGCTGAAAACAGATTTTTACCCGGCAAATTGCCCTCACTGAAACATCTGCAGGAACGCACACAAACTTGTTTGGCAGCAAATGCAGTCCTTACTGGAAGTTTTTTTTTTCAGCCGAATTTGCGTGAATTTAGAGCACATGCTTATTAACCTGATTTTTAAACCCGAATTTAGAAGCAAAAAAAAAGATTTCCCCCAAAACTTCATACTCTATCTGTAGGGCAATCGAATGCGTAGCTCTATTTATAGGGCATTTCAATGTGTACTGAGCGAGTAGTTGATGGATAACGTTTCGTGGCACTACATCCGTAAATTTTGCAAGTAATAAGCCACTCGGCGGTGACGAAATGAGAACAGTACAAGCACAGTCGACCTCCTTTAGTTGACAACTCCCTGCGGATCGAAAAAACAGTTCCTCGTAGCCAGAGTTGTACACGTTACTCAAAAAAAGTAACTGATTACAATTACTGTTACTACTGCACAAAAAGTAATTCTTTACCGTTACAAATTACTTCATCAAAAATGTAATACGTTACAGCTTAAAAATGTAACGTGTTACTTTACCCATTACTTTTAAATTGTGGCCCATAGCAAAGCCAACAAGCCTGCAGTGAATGCAACCATGCAGCTCTTGTTGCAAATTCTAATATGAAACACCAACATACATGATAAGTGAAATTCACAAATACATTTGAAAGCAACATACAAAACACATACACGCGTTTATTACAGATTTATATACACATTTAAAACAACATCGAAACATCCAGTTCATTTTGTTACTATCAATTTGTCAGTACAGTCACCTATTTTACTGTTGCTCCAGTAGGTCGCGGTTGCAAGGGATTATCATATTACTGTGGTGTGCATGGAACACGTGTGGACTAGAGACAGCCCTCACAGTGACCTCTGCACCATTGTTTCAGTCGAACTCGTGGTGGAACAGAAGAACAGATTGGTTCGCTGAAAATGGTTGCCATTGTTGACAGAAGGTTAAAAAAGTAATCGATTACTCAATAATCGATTACTGAAGATTGTAATCAGATTACTTGGAAAATTACTTCCTCACAAAATTAATTGATTACGTTAAAAATTACTGAAAAAAGTAATTGATTACTAGTAACGCATTACGTACAACTCTGCTCGTAGCTGATCATACTCAAAGGAACTGCACAATGGGACACGTTACGACAATAGAGGTCTTACTTACTCATCCTGACATGCTTGCATCCCCGGTAAACAATCCACTCGTACACCTCATCCATGACACAAATGACGTCGTACTTCTTGCAAAGGGAGCCAATCACCTCCAATTCCTCTCTGCTGAACACCTAAGGGTGACATCGAGGTTCAGGCTAAGGGTAGCCACAGTGAACATGATTGATTGATTGATTGGCCGTCTGACTGTGACACCCTGCAAGGCTCTATGATCATTTTTGTCAATGCTCAGGGCACACATCAGTGAGAGAGAGTACAACATATGAGCAAAACTTAAGCAGCATATACAGGAATGTTTGCTTTTATCCTCTACAGATTTTTTTTTTAAGATAAAAAGATGTTACAGCAGCACTGTTGCCATTTTTTGCAGGCGGGTTATGTGACCAGGCGTATTTCCTGTGGGAGAGTAGATGACTAATTACTTGAAATTCATTAATTAACCACTAATGTTTTCAGGAAAAATATGAGAGAACAGAATTGGAGGCAACCATTACTGGAACCTATCCTCCTTTTTTTTAAATCGTGAAACGAGCATGCGTTTAACTATGCAAATGAGCCAAACACTAGAACAATTTCTATCATAGTGTTTCCATTGAACCTGGTAATGTAATAGCATGCAGGACAGGACCAACGGCATAGCTTGGGTTCTCAGCGCCCCCACACAAGACACGGGAATACATGGGATTCTCCCCCCCCCTCCCCCCCGCATGCAATAGGAGCCGCTTGATGGACATTGTGCTTCTGATGCTTGAGTTTGAAAATATGCACTGCTGTCTCAATGGACACAGTCTACCGCCGAAGCACAGACAGCACAGAATTTTACACCAGCGTGCTATATCAAACCTCGCTTAAAGTGCCCCACCTTTGAGGCGCCCAGAAGATTGTTCTACGAGCGCCCAATGTTAAGGAGTTTAGATTTCTTTGATAGTTTAGATAGTTTCACTTATTTATTTTGATTTTTTTTTCTCTGTGTCGATAATTTGCTCACCAAAAAATCTTGCACCCCTGTCCCCTTGTGCTATGCCGCTGGGCAAGGCCCCCACCCCCAGAAAAATCCTGGATCCGCCTCTGAAGCCACAGATATATCGAGAAGAGACTGCTCTACGCTGTTCTACTGCTGGGTGATTTCACGCCGAATCAGGCAGGGTGCTACCGTCGACCTCTCCAATTTTTTCTTTCAAACGTATATTAAAGCCTCATCCCCAGGAGGCATACGGGTGCTGAAAGCAGCTGAAAATAATTGGTGGTTATTTCTTAATGAATCATCATCCAGATGTGGGCATTTTGACAATATGTGAAAAAAAAAAAAAAAAAAAATCAGCTGGATGTGTTGAATAGTTATGAAGATATGCGACGACAAACTTTGTAGGAATCTTTTATTATTGCGTTTCCTACAAAGTTTGACGCCGCATATCTTCATAACTATTCAACATATTCAGCTGAATTTTTTTTTTTTTTTCACATATTGTCAGGGGTGGATAGCATTGCCTCCGAAGTTCTGAAGGTTTTAAGGCTTGCATCTGAGGAGATAAAAAAATGCAAATTTGCCTCACTCGTAAAATAGGTACGTTTTGGGAACCACACTAGTCGTTTCCCAGTCATATTTCAATTTTGTCGTTGTTGCCTGAGGAATCCCATAGATCTGTGAATCCCATGGATTTATAAGTCTCACTTAGCGGAAATGTCAATTTCCTGCCTCAGAGAGCCCCATACATGAGCTCCAAGACACTTTTCGTAAGTACACACTGAACAAAAAGCTCTCGTGCATACCTTTCCAAGGGGATTATGCGGTGTATTAACGATAATTAGCTTCGTCTTTTTGCTGAACTTTGATTCCAGCTCCTCAGGATCCAAAACCCAATCTGCACTGGACATGGTTCCACTCTCCTTCTTCTGAAAGCCCGTAACAGTGAAACAAAAAAAGTTCAATTACACAGCCTGTACATGCATAGCTTTTGCAGAATTGTCAACTACATCACTGAAGGAGTAGAGAATGTCACTTAGCACTTACAGCATCTGTATGTGCTAAATTTGCATAATTATTTGATAATGCATACTTTGATAATTTAGATAACTTAATAACGATAATTTATTTGGATAGTAGGAATATGCTGTTAACTCGCGACAGTTCTGTGGCCTCCAGAAGTCGGAAAAGTTTGGCGGTAACTGTCACGGAAAATTATGTAAATAGCATACAGCATAGCAACAGTGTACAGATGGTTGTTCTACTTCCCTGCAAAACCGGTTCAAACCTATTAACGACACAAAATTCTTAGCTGTCCTCTAGAACAATAAAATTGGAGAAAATGTCTTGTCACCACAGAGCAAGTTCGTGGTGGTGATCTTATCATCGAGAGTTTTCCTTCATTTAGCGCTACAACACAAGGCTCTACACATAAACAAGTTGTTCTTGCCTCTATCAACAAGAACTGTTATTGCAAATCTATACTTTACCAATAATATCAGTCACACAAGTTTTAATAGCCTTAGTGCTTATTCTCGTTTGCTGCCATTAGATGCACCCAATGATAGGATGATGACAATTAGGAAGCTTTCTTGGGTCACATATTGTTTGTGCGCTCAGATGTTACAGCTAGAAATACAAATATATTCTGTTGCACATGCATCTCAAGCATACACGACGACAGCAAGATGTATGAGCACTATGAATAAAAGAAATGCGCAGAAATATTTTTGAAAACTTTCATCAGTTTCAAGACAAGCCATGCGAATTGTATACTACAGTATTTGCTCGCACTTTTTCTCCCACGTAAGTCACAAAAGTTCAGGGCGCGCAAACTGCATGGGAACATTCGTAACGATATTAAAATGACACAAAATTCCAAGATTTTTATACACCAGTTTTTGCATGCACAAGTGTGAAAGAAGTAGTCATCTACCACGCAACCATCGATGATCTGGAAGCAAAGTGCCTTGCCCACTACTGTTCACCCTACAGGTGAAATACAGTGAGAGTGTGCTGAAAACGTCACAAGTCGCACTGGTAACTGAAAGCATGCTATGTTCGCCTTTTTCATTGCGTTGTGCGCTAAGATAATAGTTAAGGCACTGGGTTTTCCGCGATTCCGTGAAATTTCGCGAACAGAATTTCACGGAATCAGTTAGTTTTAGGCGTGGTACGGATATTCGGGTCTGACATATATTCAAATCGAATATGAATCACTCGAAGTATTCGATACCCAATATTCGGGTTTGGGAATATTCAACTATTTGCCAAATCGTATACGAAGAGGGGAGTCAAGTCCTGTAGATCAGTGTTTCCCAAAGTGTGGTCCGCGGACCCCTGGGGGTCCGCGAGAGTGTCCGTGGGGGTCCGCGACCGTCTCTCACATTTCGGAGGATTTTCGTCCCGACAAACACGCGCTCGTACATGCTGCCCGATTTCCAAACACCCAGGACTTCCAAAATTGCTACAAGCATGCTTCAACGGCTAGCTTCTAATTTCTGATAGAAAAGTCCTGCAATGCACGTTTGTCTGCGTCATACACATACAAACAAGAAGTGTGTGGCCTTTGTCTTCATAAATATAAAGGGGGACACGTTGACCATCAGCCTAATGAAACGTTAGCTGGAGACAGCGAAGGGAGCACACGCTGGCGCAAACAGTGACGACGAGGGTGCCTCGTGCAGCCGGAGCGCAAAAGAAGTAAGCGGGAAAACTCGCACGTACTTGCCAGAATACTTGAAGTTTATGGGGGGGTCCGTGAATTGGTTCTCATCGCTTGCGGGGGTCCGTCACCGCCAAAAGTTTGGGAAACGCTGCTGTAGATCACATAAATAAAATACAGAAGCCAACACTGAAGATTTTTGTTTAAGTTTAATTTGTACAAGCTTTCGCGTGGAGGTCCACGCTTCCCCAGGTACAAAGTGAAGTGGTGACACACATAAGGCTAGTTCCATCTCAAATCGAACAATCCGGTACACTTGATGTCTCCAATGAATGGGAAAAAAATATATGCTGAAGCCATCGGTGAGTTAGGAGAAATAAACGCTTTCCAAATTCTCTGCGCTGCGCGGTTCGGGAACTAGGAGAGGAGGAAAAAACTGCCTCTCATAAGGCGACGTCGTCGCGAGCGGGTTTGAGCGTTCGCTACAAGGCCATTTCTTCTCGCATTATAGTAATTTCTTGATCTGGCTTTAGACCACTTAGGGCACAATAGGATCCTTCGTTGGCAGTGCTGTACCGGTTTTTGTTTGTCTGCAAAAAAATATCAAAGTTGACTCAAAGTGCCGAAAAACACCATATTCACTGCAGCTTTGCGGACGATGTACAAAACGGATAAGACTGAGCTTTATGCCGTTTAATTTGTCATTCATAGGGCTATCGAATGATGTATAATTTGTTGCTCTACTCTGTAAGGAACGTAAGCGATACCTCTTTTAATAGCACCATACCACCGAAAAATGACGAATTTCGGAAGCCTTTATCTAAAAAACCCCACCAAAAACTTACCTCGAAAATTTTATATGTTGTAGGTAGTTCCTTAGACTATGCACAGAAGCAAAATCAAAATTCGGACTTGATCGGTAGGCGCACTGTGAATTTTTTGCCAACCCTATACGCGGAGCGCATTCAAGCGGAGGCACCGTGTCCCGCGTGTTGCAAAATCGAATTTTCCAAAGGGACTTTCAACTTCTGTCTTCATATAAAAAGTAATTGCTGTCATTTGAAACCATTCTGAGGTTTCAAGGTTTCCTTTTCAAGGCTCTGAGCGTTTGCGTTCATAACAATGGTGTAATCGCTGAATCTAGATTGTGGAGCAACCAGATGTGCTCGCATTTTTGCGGGATGTCACATGTATTGCAAGTGCTGGGATCAAGGAAAGAACATAATGATTTTACATCTTTGTAAGAGGCATATCTGTTCAGGGTTATTCTAAACAAGCATATTTACTGTACGCATTATGGCAGGAGGGACGCAGTGACTTCCAGTATTCTTTGAAACATTTCCTTTCCTACGGCCTCATGACCTCGGAGGGGGGAAATTACACTGAGGAAAATGTTGTAGTGTCATACGCACACACTCAAGGCTAATTCATGGTGCCTTTTGTGAACCTTGCCGAAACAGCCCGACCGGCGCCGCTGTCCAATATGTCATTCGGTTCGACATGCTGCGACCATGGGAAGGTCCTGATCGCATTTACTCCCTGAAGACACCTTGCGCAAAGTTTCGCCTACACACAGAAGACGCTTCACTCACTTCTCGACTACAGAAGTGCATGGAGTGCCCTTATACAGAGTGTGCGACGACATCTGCATTACTGTAGTGTGTCGTCCTGGTATCACACCTACCTCAATGACTTCTTCGTTGTACAGTGCTGATCGTGTGGATTTCGCTGACTACCGCCCCATACACAAGAAAAATGTGCTATAGACAAAGGATTTTCGCTTTTCTTCGGAGATCGGCGTAGCTGCCATAAAGACTGTGGTTCCAGCAGATCAAGCCGAAGGCGTAACAGAAGTGGGTCAGCTATGCAGAAGCTGCTTCAAGTACTTCACAGCAAATGTGGCTGAATCACAACACGCAGCAATGTTGCCCACATTTGAAAGAAAATCTAACAAGAACCTGCCGTCAAAAGTAACATAAAGGAAAGTGGCTTCCACAACGGCCTAAAGCAGTTCATGACATGAGCACTCTCATCCACTCAGAATGCTCTGGATAACTTACGTTACCTTCTTACCTTCGTCACCTTGTCTTCTTCGCTGTCAAGTTCTTGTTATTCTGTGTACTGTAAATATGCTTCGATATGATCACCGTGGACAAATATACCTCTTATAAAGACGCAAAAGTATTCTAAAGCATTCTGTTCTTGACGGGCTCCCAGCACTTGCAATGCATGTGCGTCATCCCGCAAAAAATGTGAGCACATATGGTTGCTCCACAATCTACATTCAGCGATTACAACACTATTATGAACGCAAGCGCTCAGAACGGTTGCAAATGATAGCAATTACTTTTTATGTGAAGACAGAAGTTGAAAGTCCCTTTGGAAAATTCGATTTTGCAACAGGCGGGACAAGGTGCCAAGGCTTGAATGCGCTCTGCGTATAGGGCTGGCAAAAAATTCACAGTGCGCCTACCGATAAAGTCCGACTTTTGATTTTTCTTCTGCGCATAGTCTAAGGAACTACCTACACAATATAAAATTTTCGAGGCAAGTTTTTGGTGGGGTTTTTTAGATAAAGGCTTCCGAAATTCGTCATTTTTCGGTGGTATGGTGTTACTGAAAGAGGTATCGCTTACGTTCCTGACAGAGTAGAGCAACAAATTATACATCATTCGATAGCCACATGAATGACAAATTAAACGGCATAAAGCTCAATCTTATCCGTTTTGTACATCGTCCGCAAAGTTGCAGTGAATCCGGTGCTTTTCGGCACTTTGAGTCAACTTTGATATTTTTTTGTAGACAAACAAAAACGGAGACAGCACTGCCAGTGCAGGATCCTATTGTGCCCTAAGTGGTCTAAAGCCAGATCAAGAAATTTCTATAATGCGACAAGAAATAGCCTTGTAGCGAACGCTCAAACCCGCGCGTGACGACATCGTCTTATGAGAGGCAGTTTTTTCCTCCTCTCCTACTTCCCGAACCGCGCAGCGCAGAGAATTCGGAAACCGTTTATTTCTCCTAACTCACCGATGGCTTCAACATATATTTTTTTCCCGTTCATTCGAGACATCAAGTGCACCGGATTGTTCGATTTGAGATGGAACTAGCCATAAGTATATATAGTATAGACATATACACGACTAAACACACTGCTGTACAAAGAAAGGGAAGGGGAAAGGAGATATGGTGCCACATGTCTGTGTATAATGAATTGCTGGGCAGACAGATAAGTGACTTCTAACCGTTCAAGAACAGTAAAAGGTGTTATTGTGAACAAAAAGGCTCGCCAACCCAGTTTCGTGTAAAGGGGGGTCAGGAGTATGGGAAACGAGTGGCCCAGAATGGACAAAGGGAAGGTTACGGATTATCTAACGGATTATGTACCAGACGATGACTGAAAGTGGGGATTCAAGAATTGTGCACAAATAAATATAGATATAAAACTATTACATTTACATAAGCAGATATAACGAGCCAGGACTAAGATTCAGACCATTTGGTGTGAGACACTTGAATTGCGAAATCAAATCCCTATCCCTGTGGTAGTACACGGTGCCAGACCTGTAAATTTATCGCGCCAATTTATCCACCATTGCCCGTAGCACTTTGGGTGACTTCTGTTTGAAAATTCGTCATTCACTCCACTGTAATTCACCCAATATTTGTTACTTGATATTCTGCTGCAAGTGCAATTCACAATACATCGGTGAAACCTCCAACACAATGAGAAAAAGATTTTATGGCCACAAATTTGATATCCTAAATGCCCGCCAAACTCCTGTCGCCATTCACTTCAATCAACCTAATTACGATTTTGAAACTGATTTGAAAATTATATTGCTAGAATCTGGGTTCCGCACCGGCAATAAACGTAAGAATAGAGAGTCCTACTTAATTTCGCAATTCAAGTGTCTCACACCAAGTGGTCTGAATCTTACTCCTGGCTCGTTATATCCGCTTATGTAAACTTAATAGTTATATATCTATATTTATTTGTGCACGATTCTTGAATCCCCACTTTCAGTCATCGTCTGGTACTCCGTTAGATAATCCGTAACCTTCCCTTTTGTCCATTCTGGGCCACTCGTTTCCCATACTCCTGACCCCCCTTCCGCGAAACTGGGTTGGCGAGCCTTTTTGTTCACAACAACACCTTTTACTGTTCTTAAACGGTTAGAGGTCACTTATCCGTCTGCCCAGCTATTCATTGTACACAGACATGTGGCACCATATCTCCTTTCCTCTTCCCTTTCTTTGTACAGCAGTGTGTTTAGTCGTGTATATGTCTATACTATATAAACTTATGTGTGTCACTACTTCACTTTGTACCTGAGGAAGCGTGGACCTCCACGCGAAAGCTTGTACAAATTAAACTTAAACAAAAATCTTCAGTGTCGGCTTCTGTATTTTGTTTATTTGCCGAATATGAACGACACCTCCTGAAAGTGGGCTTCACCTGACGCTTCCGTGCATGAGGTGAAGCCTGCTTTACGAAACTGCTCATTCTGCAGGATTAACACAGACAGAGTGTAGTTTAGCTTAAGATAATGTGAGCCCCAACTTTATTGTGCGTACTTTGCCTGAGGAAGGGGCAACGTCCCTCCCGTGTGCAGTTTAGCTGTGGCACTTGGGGATTTAGATTTGATGTCTGGGGTGTGCACTTCAAAAAATTAAGACTCTTAAATAATGCCTAGAGCCCAGGAACAAAAAGGGGTGTCCCAAAAATGTAACCTTCCGAGGTGAGACAAACACACTCCAGCAAAGAAGAAGCAATTCAGAAATAATTACAGCATATCTGCATAACATGGCACTTCCTGATATCAAATTTTGAAATCAAGGTAGTAGTTATCCCAGTATGTATTCACCTGAAAAGCATGAAACACGATCATGTACCATTAAAGAGTAGGGGCCCACAGAAGAATTACATCTCTTGTCACAGTGAACGACAAAAAAATTACACTAAAGTCATGGGCTATTTCAACATGGGCATTTTCATGGGCATTTTCATGGGCATTTTCATGGGCAAATTCCGAACTTTGAATTCAAGAAGCATGTATTGTAAACTCCTTCCTATAAACTTCCTTAAATGCCCTTAAACTTCCTTAAATGCCTGCCAAACTCCTGTCGCCATTCATTTCAATCAACCTAATCATAATTTTGAAACTGATTTGAAAATTATATTGCTAGAATCTGGGTTCTGCACTGACATTAAACCTAAGAATGGAGAGTTCTACTTAATTTCGCAATTCAAGCGTCTCACACCAAATGGTCCGAATCTTAGTCCTGGCTCGTTATATCCGCTTATTTAGATTTAATAGTTATATATCTATATTTATTTGTGCACAAGCCTTGAATCTTCGCTTCAGTCATCGTCTGGCTCTCAGTTAGATAATCCGTAACCTTCCCTTTTGTCCATTCTGGGCCACTCGTTTCCCATACTCCTGACCCCCCTTCCGACCTTTTACTGTTCTTAAACTGTTAGAGGTCACTTATCTGTCTGCCCAGCAATTCATTGTACACAGACATGTGGCACCATATCTCCTTTCCCCTTCCCTTTCTTTGTACAGCAGTGTGTTTAGTCGTGTATATGTCTATACTATATATACTTATGTGTGTCACTACTTCACTTTGTACCTGAGGAAGCGTGGACCTCCACGCGAAAGCTTGTACAAATTAAACTTAAACAAAAATCTTCAGTGTCGGTTTCTGTATTTTGTTTATGTGATCTACAGGACTGGACTCCCCTCTTCGTATACATTTCTATAAACTTCCTACAAAGTTTCTACAAACTCCGTACATGCTGAAAGGTATTTCAACAAGTATAAAATGATTGCAGGTGATAGATGGCATTCTTTCTCAGAGGACAAAACAAGATACCATGTATGTAATGCTCTGCCACAACAGTGCTTTGAACCTGTAACCTTCTAAACTATTTTTTGTTCCCCATTTTCCAAGAAAATGAGGTGGTTCCCGTTCAAAGCAGTCCTTGACTCGTTGCTGCGGAACATCGCAGAATTTTCAAGTCGGTGCCTCAGAATTGTGAATTTGCCGCAGCAGAAAGCCAGAGACCTTATTCATAGTGTTTGTGCACTTTTTTTTTTCATGTTTGTTACGCAGTTCGAGTGACAGTGCAGTCTATCGTGCCAGTAGACCATGATCGGATGGCGAACAGAAATGAAACAGTACCGACACAGTAACTTTGGCAGCACTGATGGTATTGCAAAAAATTGTTTGTCAAGCAAAAAACATTAAAATTTCACAGGCCAGATATCAGCACAGAAAAAATGTAGGTGCACAAATTATGCAAACTTGCATTTTCTGGGCATTTCCTTTTTTCTTTTGCGAGAAAATATGAGATTCAAGTTGTTAGAGCATTTCGGCAATGAGTAACTTCTAAAGCAACCCAACATTGATTGCGAATACATTTTGTTGTTCATTCTGCTCCAAGGAATTCGTGGATGTAGTCGACTTACCGGACGCAGGGGGATGAAGACAGGCACTCCACCAGCCATTATGGTCATTGGCTCATAACAATCAAAGAAGGGTTCAATGATAATCACCTGTTCAAAAAGAAAGTCATGTTGCAAGGTTCTCACATTGGCATTCCACGTATACAATGTCAATACAACACGTGATCAAATCACTTTGCGTCTGTGAGGCACGTTCTTCAAAGAACGTCCACATCCAGAAACCCGTACCGCATATGAAACATATATGTGGTGCCACGCTCTCGATCACCTCATCCTTTTGAACTCAAAAGGAAATCTAGAGTATTTGTCTGTTTTCTGTTAATTCTGGTTAATGTCAAGTTCAAGTCCAATGTATCTGTCCTTAAAAAGGTGGTCACCTCATCACCAGGATTCACCAATCCCAAGAAAGTGGAGTAGAGTGCTTCGTAGGCCCCAGCAGTGACTAAGACTTCCTTCTTTGGATCAATGGAGTGGCCAGTCAATCGTGAATACAGCTTGGCCAGGGCGTTCACTAGTCTTGGATGACCCTGGAATGTCAAAGAATTGGCTTACAGCCTCGTTGGTACTTCGTAGTTACAAAAGCGCTACTCCACAGTTGCTGAAATACCAGCACAAAAAAAGAAAGAAAAAAAGAAAAGGCTTGGATTTTGTTTGTTTGTTTGTTTTTTTGTTTCTTCGTTCAGCAAGTCTAGAGCTCCAAATTAGCCGTTAACGTTCCCACATGCTACCGGAAAGCTGTCATGGCCACCAGGGTGTCCAACCGAAACCTTTTTCGTTCCGGTTTTCGTGTCGGTTCTACCATAAACGTTATGGTACTGGTTCTGCTCCAGAGCAAAAAAAAAAAAGAAACGCAGTTCATACCGTTTTTAACTGGTTCCGCTTCTGGTGGCCATATTCATTCCCAGAAAAAAAATGAATGTTGCAAAATGTAAACCCGTTTATTCCGCATACATGGTATTTAATATTAATAGGCAGCAGCGAAATTGATAGCGCCTGGTTCCTGTAGGTGACTGTCTGTTCAAATAGGCTTTCTCCTTTCTTGAAGCGCATGATACGGACGGACTTGTTTGTCGTGATGTCATACGTAAAGAACTTTCTTGCTGGATTGGTGCGATCCCATCCCATCCGAATGTCTGCTGTTGCTGCCTAGCCAACAAGCACCACCACACGAGACAAATTGAGGAACACCTTCACTCACGTGTCTCGTCCACCAAAGAGGCGCCACTTCGCACGCGCTTGCCCTCGCGGATACCTAAATGTATTCAACTTCGCTGCTCTCATACAAGGGACGCGATGCGTGGCGTTACCGATGGAGAAGCCGTTACGCAGCCCCCTTGGGTCGTTGTTTACTTGAGGAAAGTTTGGGCGGCTGAAATTAAAACGAACACTACGGCACATTAGTAGAGAGTCACAACCGGTCACATATGTACCTCCAAGTTTATGTGCGCGAACGATAAAATGTTACAAAGGGAGCCTAAGGGTCATAGTATACCGACGTACATTCCACCGTGACCGTAACATTCGTAAAGCATCCATTATATGACTTCAGAAAACACGCCGTCACTTTCATTCGCCTATTCGTAGTCCAAAATGGCGAAGTTTTTTTCTTGGATCAAAAACCGTTAAATAAATTTTTCGATCTCCCACGTGAGTGAAAAAAAAAAAAAAAAAGTATACAGTTTCGATTCAATTCCGGTTCACACCAAAATAGCGTGTTTCTTTTTTTGGTTTTTGGTTCTGGTTTTCGTTTCGCTCTGACACCCTAATGGCCACAGAGGAGCTTCTCGACGTGCACATCATCACCACAGGCAATACGGCGAATAAAAACTCCAGAGATTGTCTTTGGTGCAGCGCAGTAAGGGAGATCAAGACATCTTGCACTCTGAATACTCTCGCAGTGAGTAAGACGTGGTAGGCACAGTGCTGGACAAAAGATTATGGAACACGCCCCGACGCATTCCTTCCTCAGACCGTGTATTCGCACGAGCGACATTCCCTGCGGAGACGGAAGATGCGAAAAACGTCGCAGCTTTCTGAGCGCAAGCGGTCAACGTCCTGTCTTCATGCACACTGCAAACCTCCGGGAATATCCTGCAACGCAGTCGCAAGATATTGTGTAGCAGACGACAAGGAAGACGCAGACGGTGTCGTCTGCTAAGTGCGCAGTACGCCACTCCCGGTATTCCGCACCGTGTGGATGCCCAACATAACGCGGGATGGAAGTTCGTCTCTGCAAGGAGTGTATTTGCTCTCTCTTCCACTAGAATCTTCCGTGGGAATGTTGCTCGTGTGAATACGCAGACAGTGTCCATGCCAGCAGGGAACGGTACCATACGGACAGGCGGACATGTGACTGGGTAGCCCAGTTACCTGTTTGCCACTCCGTATGGTCCCCTTCGGTGCCAGCGTCTCACTTTGGGGGAGAAAATTCCCCGGAGCCAGCCCCAAGGCTTTACTGATGTATTCTTGGGTGGGTTTGACTATCCTCCTGTTCCTGAAAATTGGGGTACGTTTAAAGCGGCACCAAAATGCAAAAACAACTTGCATTACAAGTAAATTTTGCGTTCCAATTAACATAATGCAAGCAAAATTAGCTCACACAGCGCTACCATTTAGAATAGAAACACAATGAGAACGCCTTTGGCGGCAACGAATGCTATGCCCAGGAGGCAAAGATTGGCAGCATCCAATGAGACACAAGGAGAAGCGACCATATACCTATCGTATCTGTGTGGATTCAGAACAGGTCTGATCGTAGTGTTCCGTATATGCGCGTCATGGTGCGCGCTGCAGCATTTTTCAATGCAGATTCACTGACTTGTAGCCCACAACAGTTCTCGCAAATGTTTCCTTTACAGTTATCTTCGCATCCATCGGACAGCAACACCAGTCCCCTTCACAACGCGTACTATGTTTTACTCCTAGACTGCTCCATGGCATGGCACGCGCCGCATGAACTAAAAACACCGATGCACAGTCTGAAACGATCTTCACTGCTCAGCACCAAAGCAAGAAAGACAACCACAACAATGTCCACAAGTATCACTATCGAAACACTAGAGACTTTGTCGCGTTTGTCCCCCCCATCCTTTCTTCTTTTTTTCTCTTCTTTTTTTTTTGTCCCTTGTCTCAGGGTTTCTTGAGTATGGGTCTATATCACCACCTTTATCGCTTCCTATCTATTCTAACAGTATCGTAACTGACAGTGACTAACTCTACTTACAGATTACTTCTGGAATGCCACGAGGCTCTGCTATACGTCTACCCCAATTCTTTATTTACGTCAACAATCTCCCAAACTCTCTCTCTTTTCATCAACATGATTAATGCGCTGACAACTGTGTAAGATATCGTGAAATTCTCAACAGTATTGACACGCCCAACATCCAGTCTGATACGTACGTCGCGAGTGTTGCTTTGTTGTCAGAAATGGGGCACGGAATTTAGCCTCCCCAAATGCAAACTGTGGGAAAACTACCACCCCTGCCCAACTAGGCACAGGGCTCCCACTCCCGGGGCCTTCCGCATCCGTTCGCCTCGCCGGAGGTAGTACGAAACAACCATTCAAATAGCAGAATACAACAATTTATTACCATACTTGCATACCCTGCGATGCCAATGATCCGTGACCAGCTCGAGGATCTCCCGGGAAGTCCCACAATACAAACACGCCCGTCTTTTTAAGGGTATCGATGACAGTCTTCAGCGCCCCCTACTACTACACGTGTACGATATTAACGGATGATAACCGGCTGCACCGGCCGCGAGATAAGTCACTATCTCCAAACCCAACAAAACATATGCGAGTGTATCATAGACCCACCATGGGTTGCACGTACTAGAGTCACTAAACAGAGAGCAGAGCAGTGACACTGAGCCACACCGGCAAGCAAGCGGGACTGCCGTCTTGGTTCCGGTGCTCCCCCGTCGCCTAGCAGTGGGATGCCAATCTCCCCTTTCTCTGCCGAAGGACTGCGCGCAGTCGAGCCAGCTCGCAACCGAGGAAACCGGTTTTGGATGGAGGGGACTCAACATGGACGGTGAATTCTTGGAAGGAGTAACCATGTGATATGGTCGGCCCAATCGCAAACACGGAACGGTAGCTTCTGTGCGGAAAAGGAATGCAATACCCTGTACCCCTATTTAGAGACCCTAGCTCGTACCCTGTAAGCAATACCCATCCTGAAACTGTTACTATTTGTAAGTGCCTAGGTGATTTTCGCTAACATCTGACATTACCTGGAGCATGTACAAATGGCACATTATTCAAGTGCAGTGGCGGACTAAGTCTTGAATTCGTTTGCGCGAAAAACAAGTACCAACTGGAACTTCTTCGTTTCTATGTGTTAAGCCCAATCGCTTTCGAAATATCATCAACACTCCCTCTGTAATGATTTCTTCGAGGGTCCAAATAAATGAAATAAATGAAAAGCGTGCATATCAATGAAGTCACTCGTTGCACATAAAAAAAGCAAAAACTATACAAAAAATAGGAGACACATGACAACTTACAAATCCCCTGGTGTACTGGTGCAGCAGAACGTTGGGGCCACACAGAACATTCTCCAGTGCCTTCACCACAACTTCGGGTGGAGCAAAGTCCGGAAAGCCCTGACCCAAATTCACCGGGTTCGTCTCCAGTGCCAACGCAATAAACTCCACCCTGAAACAGTCCCAGTTCTGATAAGGTGCTTGACATGCTCAGTAGGGGTGTCTGAGGCGTACACTTTGACTTCGCTCATGACTCATGCCCTGGGTTTTCAGCGATTCCGTGAAATTCTGCAGAGTTTTTGCAGAATCTCGGGTTCAACGTGAAGTCCTTCGCTTGGCATGAAATTTCGAACAGAGTAATGCATTGTCATCCCGTCTTCCACCCGCAAAGGAGAAATAAACTGAAACCGGTTTGGTCCCCATTTGCTAGATTTTGTTGCTGTTCTGGTGCTCGCCCTCCTGTTGAATTTGTCGTGAGTTATGTCCCTGCTTTTCTGCTGCGACAAATTCTAAATTCTGCGGCACCGACTATCAAATTCCACGATTTTCTGCGGCAAGGAGTCACCGGCTGCTTGAAACAGGAAACACTTTATTTTCTTGCGTAATGCGGGACCAAAAAATATTTTACAAACCTAAATATTCTAAGCACTGTTGCAGCTCAGCATTACACAATATCTTGCGTTCTGCTCTCACTGCAAATGCAGTCTCTCACCTACAATCACTTTATACCCCCACCGGCCTCGGTGGCTCAGTTGGTAGCGTGTTCGCCTTCTGATCCCGAGATCGCGGGTTCGAACCCGGCCGAGGACGCCAGCAACTTGGTGGCAGGGTACAAGTTGCTTAGACACGCCGTCTTCCGCGAGGGACGTTAAATACGGGGTGCCGTGTGATGAGCTTTCATCGCACGTTAAAGAACCCTCAGGTGGGCAAAAGCAATCCACAGACCGACCGCTGTGGCGTCGCTCATGATCTCAGTTGTCTCGCGACGTAAAGCCCCAATTATTATTATTATTAAACTTTATACCCGCTGAAAGATCTTTCAGCATCTGCAGAGTTTATGGGAACTGACAAATACGTGATTGCTATAGATGCTGAATTCAGAGCAAGCACCCTCATTCAGTTCCAAAACCCAAATGCATAACGAGAGGATAGAGAAGTAGCAAGCGAGCTGGTGGTATAGATCCATAACTTAAAAACCCGAGACTAGGGGACAAAAAAACAAACTTTGGGGACAAACCATGTCTGTGTTTGTCGTTTTTTTGTCCCCTAGTCTCGGGTTTTTAAGTTATGGACCCAAATGCATGTCGAAGGGTCGTGTATACCTTGGAGTAGCTTGGAGCATGCACAGCACGCTGTTTCTTCTGCCACTCCTTTGCGTGAGAGTGCAATATTTCTCCTGAGATGCCGCGTGTCATAATAATTGTTCACGTTGTGCCAATCGCTCCTTCGACCCAATCGAATTTCTGCGAAATTCTGTGCAAAACGTTGCAAAATTTCGTGCAAAATAAGGGATTCCGCAAAATTACGTGCCAGACGAACAGTACGAAAATTCTGTGTGACGTAATTTTGTGGAATCCCGTATTTTGCTCGAAATTTTGCAATGTTTTGCACAGAATTTGCAAATATTTGTCAATTCCCATAAACTCTGCAGATGCTGAAAGATCTTTCAGCAGGTATAAAATGATTGTAGGTGAGAGACGGCATTTGCTGTGAGAGCAGAACGCAAGATATTGTGTAATGCTGAGCCGTAACAGTGCTTAGAATATTTAGGTTTGCAAAATATTTTTTGGTCCCGCATTACGCGAGAAAATAAAGTGTTTCCTGTTTCAAGCAGCCAGTGACTCCTTGCCGCAGAAAATCGTGGAATTTGCGAGTCGGTGCCGCAGAATTTAGAATTTGTCGCAGCAGAAAACCAGGGACCTAACTCGTGACAAATTCAACAGGAGGGGGAGCACCAGAACAGCACGGGGCAACAAAATCTAGCAAATGGGGACCATAACCAGTTTCAGTTTATTTCTCCTTTGCGGGTGGAAGACGGGATTGAAACCCATTAGGCTTAACAACCAGATTCCATAAGTGAAAAATAACGGCCACTATTTATTTCAACCCAATTCTGGTTGAATCGGGTGTAAATCTTAGGTTTACTCAGCATGATGCGCACGATACACCGTTAGACAAAGAGTATCAGTATTTAATCAATGCATCTAAAAGGCAGCAGGATTTCTGTTTTGGCATTTGTACGAGCAAAGTTATGCATTTACAATAGAGTTTCCAAAGTCCCACGTTAGTTGTGATGGCGTTAGATCCCCCGATTCAGCAGTTTTCAGGGGAACATCGGGTTGAATCCAGTCTTTGCCGATTTGAATTTGGGGGGGGGGGGGGGGGGGGGAGAATGTCAGTTGTCATCGGGCATAACCCTAAAAAGTCAGGCTTTATCTGTAGTGGACTGAGGACGAGAAAGATTATGAAGATGATGAGGATGATGAAGTCGAAAGTGAGATGAAGTATAAATGGATGCTCTGTGGGCCTAGCTCTCTGCGGGTCTAGGTAGCCTACTACACTATCTATAGTGTACTGCACTTGGCTTATCAAACGAACAAACAAGCTAAACCTGAGGTAAATCTGTTGTAATGCTGTCTCAAAGAGAACATAGAGACAGAGAGCGTACCGAGGATGTCAAGGCGCATTCAAAGCCGTCAACTGCTGCTTGCAA
Source organism: Ornithodoros turicata (assembly GCF_037126465.1). NCBI lineage: Eukaryota > Metazoa > Arthropoda > Arachnida > Ixodida > Argasidae > Ornithodoros > Ornithodoros turicata. The sequence goes on along the minus strand of NC_088209.1, from coordinate 8,690,629 downwards.
TGAAAGGAACATTTCACCCGCGCACGATAGATGGCATCGTGCGCTAAAGTGCGCATTGCGCATGGCTACAGTGGCGCGGAAACAAGATGGCGCGTGCTCGCTCTTGGAACTCAGTGTCGGTACTCTGAAGCGAAGCTTATTTGGTGACACTAGAAATACCCTTTCAACAAATTTTGCTATGCAAACGTGCCAAAACTACATGCCGCAGGAGTGCGTGACCCTCGCCAATGGAGGCTCACCTGATCCGCGCACTTTCAGTTCATAAAATAATTCAGCTCAGCAAAATATTTATCCTGCGGATATTTCAACATACGTTCCAGTATCGGGAATTTTTTTTTGAAGAGAAGGAATGGCTTTCAATGAGGATTGTCTCACATTCTGCTATCTCACTTTTGCCCAACAGCCCATAATTAAAGGGTAAACATATGAACGAATTTTAGCGAATCCTAGTTTCTTAGAAGAAAAAAAAAAAATGTGTGAAAAACGCGAAGGAAAATAAAATATCCCGTATAATGGTGAAGGGCACCGAGAGACACGGTCAAACAAGGATGGACAACAAATCTGCTGTCCGTCCTTGTTCTGTCCCTTCTCTCTCGGTGCCCTTTACTATGAGTTCATACCAGAGCTTGCCTGCACCTCCCGTATAGCCCATTATTTGCCTGCACCACCCGTATACCCCGTATGATGGCTGCTAAAATAACGTGAACGTAGTCTAGCTGGTGGCAAAAATACATGCTCAAGCTTGTTTCATCACTGTATGATGACACGTGTCACTGAGAACATTTGTTGCCTATGTTCAAACTAAGCACAGCATGAAATATAGTCAGTGAACCCTTGCTGCCTTGAAAAGTCTGGGAGAAATAGTATGTGCTACCTATAGAGCTTCTATAGTTTTGGAGGTCGGCACATTACTTGTCGTGACGCAGGGTGCTACTGCAACCAAAAGTGACGAGCGTAGGATTAGACGAGCTGTTCTTACTGAAAACCAAACTAGAGACAAGGAGTACAGACAAATTATCGGGTTCAGCGGTTACGCACCAGGTTGTAAGCACCATTTCGCTTTTGTCGACGCTCTTCTTATGATGAACATGACTACGCCTCCAACAGAAACGCACCACGATATCTGAGGCAGCGCAGACTGAACATATAACTGCAAGCACCGATGCTTAAGGAGCGCAACGGTTGGCTTATGACAGGGAACAAAGTGTGACACACACAGCAACTCACCATACACTCTCTTGCATTCCCTTCAGTCGCTGGGCTGGTTCCACAACATTTGCCATCGTGCACATCTGGAAGACGAAGGTGATAAAATGGTTCAAATTGCTGAGCAGCAATGTGGAGATCGTGATAACAAAAAATCTACAAGAATCTCTTGATCCGGCGGTCGTATGACCTAATTAGGTGGATATACCCCGCGTGGTTTCCTCGTCTACAGATGGCAACGGCACCAGCGGGATTAATGATACAGTTTCAATCCGTTAATCGTGCACATTGTGGGTCCAACATTAAGCTGCGAGCGATTAAGGCTGACGCCAGTGCAAACAACTACGCTCTACCCGTACCTTGTACGTGGATAGTGGACTTAGAAATAGCTTCTTGGCTTGAATGCTTTTGGAAAAGACACCACGAAACGCACAGTGCATGTTGCTTGTCTTATCTACCGAATGAAAGAAAAGAAGGGGGAATGGAAGCGATCACAACGATACGACGAAATCGGAAACCAACACATTAGGCTGCGAAGAAACAGGCATGGTCCATCCGAAGGGAAGACTGTTTCAACGTTTTAACAACGTAAACACTGCTTTTTTATCGTTCCTGCCAGACACTATACTACAAGCAGGCGGCTAGCAGACTACAACCTGTAACTACCGGAACTATACAAACGCTGAAATTTGATGAAATATTGCTTCACTCACACGACCTACACTGCTCACTGGAATCAAAAACGAGGAAGTAAAGTAGGCGCAAGTAATTACGAAGCGCTATCCGGTGAAGCAAGAAACGAATCCAATGCGCAACGCGCCGAACCAAAACAAACTATTTACTACCTAGCCGCACGCACCACGCACGCATAATAAGGCTGAACCACAAGTTCAACATAAGAAAAGCAACTGGGAACGAGATTACCGGAAGTGACGTCATTTTTCAGCGTGAGGCAAGGCGGGTTGTTTTTTGAATAAGTTGCCGTAAGTTTTCTAGCTTCATTTGAAATAATTTAGCGTTTTTATTGAAAATAACTGCTTAATATCGATAGATTAGTCTTTCCTCTACCTGCTGCAACCGTTTTTCTTTCTTTATACACGATTAAACAATAGTTAACACGATTTTGCTGCATGTCGTCCCCAGCGACGGATTATTATGCTTTTGTCATTTTTCCTAGTCTAGTCCTCATATCACGGAACACACTGACGCCAAATATCAATTGATTAGTGCATTCTGCGTCTAAATACATCTACTTCTCTTCATATATCCGCTGTTTTATTACAGGATTCCCCCTTACTTCACGTTTTCTGAAGGAGCACAGAATCCACGGCTACATGGCGCACACTAAGCAATGCAATATTGTCCCTAAATACGTTACCAAGACCATTTCAGAAATTGAACTCATTTAATTTGACTAATGAACTACCTCACGCGACACACCTCCTGGCCGAAGCATTTCTTCGCATTTCAATGTAGAGCTCAGAAGAATGTTTTTTAATCCAGCCATAGTATAACTCTGCTAAAGAAGTAGACATTGTGGTATATTCCAGAAATCAGTTTCACCTCCTTTCCTCAATTTTTTTCATTACTCAATTCCCACACTTGACGACACGACGCATCTCCTAGCCACTTGCCGATGATTCTTTCCAATCTTAGAAATTTTACTCCCCCACTGAGTCTAAATATATTTATGTTGTCTGTAACTAGAAAGCATGCCCTGCCCTAGAAATGAATTTCATGTCATTTGTTCAATTCTTTATTTCCAGAAATTACATGGTTTGTCCTACATTCCATCCAAGCCGTCAGCAGAAATTATTGCATGTTTTAAAAATATTTCTTCACTGCTCAGACTAAACATATATAGAGCTTACAACTAGAAATCAAGCTGTGCTCTAGAAATGCATGTAATGCCATTTGGTAAATTTCTTATGTGCAGAAATGACACGTTTGATCCTGCACTCCACCTCCCAAGATGTTTAGCGTATGTTAAAAATATTTCTCCCGCACTCAGACTAACCATATTTATATAATATGGCGTACAACTAATCATCATGCCTTCCCCTAGAAATGAATTTCATTTCATTCACTTCATTTTTTATTCACATAATGACCACATTTTGAAAATACGGCTCGCGTCTGTAGAAGTTTGCCAAGTTTCTTTCCATTTCTCACCACTGATATTCAATAGTCAATTCAATCAAATTCCATATCCTATAAGCAGACATTCTGAAGCATTCTAGAAGCAAATTTCATGTCATGTGTTCATTGCTTTACCACTCAACTTGCACATTCCAGGGCACAACCTCCGAACCACCTGTTGATATTTCTTTCCAAATTTAAAAATATTTCTACCTCACACACATTCAAGGTAAGTTCATAATCTATAAATAGACATTCTGATGCATTCCAGAGATCAATTTCACCTTATTTCCCAATTCCTTTCGTCACTCACCCCACAAATTTCGCTGCATGGCTCATTTTCGGTGCACTTGCCCATTTCCTTGAAATGTTAAAAATATCTCTACCTCACTCAGGCTCAAGATAAGTTCACGTTTGATAAGTAGAAACCCTGAAGCAATCCAGAAATCAATTTCATCTTACTCACTCCATTTTTTATTCACATAATGGACACATTTTGGAAATACTGCTCCTGTCCTAATCAGTCTTAAATGCGAAATTTCTACTAAAAATATCTCAACCCCACTCAGGCCAATGTAAGTGCATATCCCAGAAGTAGATATTCTCAAGCACTCGAGAAACAGGTTTCGTGTCAATCACTCAATTATTTCACCACTCAACTTGCACGTTCCAGGGCATGTCATCTCTCCGAACCACCTGCCGATGTTTCTTTCCGATGTTCAAAATATTTTTACCTCACACACATTAAAGGTAAGTTTATACTCTATAAATATACACATTCTAAACCCTTCCAGAAATCAATTTCACCTTACTTCCCACTGCTTTATTCACTCACCTCATGCAATTCACCTCTCAGCTTGCACTTTCCAGGGTGCATCACGCCTCCGAACCATCCGCTCCTCAGCACCTTTCCAATTTTACAAATATTTCTACCTCACACATATTTAAGGTAACTTCATATGCTATAAATGGACATTCTAAACCCTTCTAGAAATCAATTTCATATCACTTCAATCATTTCGTGACCCACCATGCATTTCGCTCAATGGCCCATTTCTCAAGCACTCACCTGTGTTTCTTTCCGACGTTAAAAATATATGCAACCCAATGGCATTCAGTTTAGCTCCATGTCCTATAAGTAGACACTCTGTAGTTTTCCAGAAACCAATTTCACCTCATTTGCTCAACGCTTTCCCCACCAAACTCTCACATTTCGCTGCAGCACCCATCTCCGAAGCACTTGCCGACATTTCTTTCATATGTTAAAAATATTTCCACCCGAACTGGATGCAATTTAGGTCCATATCCTATAAGTAGACACTCTGTAGTTTTCCAGAAACCAATTTCACCTCATTTGCTCAATGCTTTCCCCACCAAACTCTCACATTTCGCTGAAAGGCCCACCTCCGAGGCACTTGCCGACATTTCTCTCATATGTTAAAAATATTTCCACCCCAGCTGGATGCAGTTTAGCTCCATATCCTATAAGTAGACACTCTGTAGTTTTCCAGAAACCAATTTCACCTCATTTGCTCAATGCTTTCCCCACCAAACTCTTACATTTCGCTCAAAGGCCCATCTCCGAGGCACTTGCCGACATTTCTTTCTTATGTTAAAAATATTTCCACCCCAACTGGATGCAATTTAGGTCCATATCGTATAAGTAGACACTCTGTAGTTTTCCAGAAACCAATTTCACCTCATTTGCTCAATGCTTTCCCCACCAAACTCTTACATTTCGCTCAAAGGCCCATCTCAGAGGCACTTGCCGACATTTCTTTCTTATGTTAAAAATATTTCCACCCCAACTGGATGCAATTTAGGTCCATATCGTATAAGTAGACACTCTGTAGTTTTCCAGAAACCAATTTCACCTCATTTGCTCAATGCTTTCCCCACCAAACTCTTACATTTCGCTGCAGTACGCATCTCCGAGGCACTTACCGACATTTCTCTCATATGTTAAAAATATTTCCACCCCAACTGGATGCAGTTTAGGTCCATATCCCATAAATACACACTCTGTAGTTTTCCAGAAACCAATTTCACCTCATTTGCTCAATGCTTTCCCCACCAAACTCTCACATTTCGCTGAACGGCCCATCTCCGAGGCACTTGCCGACATTTCTCTCATATGTTAAAAATATTTCCACCCCAGCTGGATGCAGTTTAGCTCCATATCCTATAAGTAGACACTCTGTAGTTTTCCAGAAACCAATTTCACCTCATTTGCTCAATGCTTTCCCCACCAAACTCTTACATTTCGCTCAAAGGCCCACCTCCGAGGCACTTGCCGACATTTCTCTCATATGTTAAAAATATTTCCACCCCAACTGGATGCAGTTTAGCTCCATATCCTATAAGTAGACACTCTGTAGTTTTCCAGAAACCAATTTCACCTCATTTGCTCAATGCTTTCCCCACCAAACTCTCACATTTCGCTGAAAGGCCCACCTCCGAGGCACTTGCCGACATTTCTCTCATATGTTAAAAATATTTCCACCCCAACTGGATGCAGTTTAGCTCCATATCCTATAAGTAGACACTCTGTAGTTTTCCAGAAACCAATTTCACCTCATTTGCTCAATGCTTTCCCCACCAAACTCTTACATTTCGCTCAAAGGCCCATCTCCGAGGCACTTGCCGACATTTCTTTCTTATGTTAAAAATATTTCCACCCCAACTGGATGCAATTTAGGTCCATATCGTATAAGTAGACACTCTGTAGTTTTCCAGAAACCAATTTCACCTCATTTGCTCAATGCTTTCCCCACCAAACTCTTACATTTCGCTGCAGTACGCATCTCCGAGGCACTTGCCGACATTTCTCTCATATGTTAAAAATATTTCCACCCCATCTGGATGTAATTTAGATCTATATCCTATAAATACACACTCTGTAGTTTTCCAGAAACCAATTTCACCTCATTTGCTCAATGCTTTCCCCACCAAACTCTTACATTTCGCTCAAAGGCCCATCTCCGAGGCACTTGCCGACATTTCTTTCTTATGTTAAAAATATTTCCACCCCAACTGGATGCAATTTAGGTTCATATCGTATAAGTAGACACTCTGTAGTTTTCCAGAAACCAATTTCACCTCATTTGCTCAATGCTTTCCCTACCAAACTCTTACATTTCGCTGCAGTACGTATCTCCGAGGCACTTGCCGACATTTCTCTCATATGTTAAAAATATTTCCACCCCAACTGGATGCAGTTTAGGTCCATATCCTATAAATACACACTCTGTAGTTTTCCAGAAACCAATCTCACCTCATTTGCTCAATGCTTTCCCCACCAAACTCTCACATTTCGCTGAACGGCCCATCTCCGAGGCACTTGCTGACATTTCTCTCTTATGTTAAAAATATTTCCACCCCAACTGGATGCAGTTTAGCTCCATATCCTATAAGTAGACACTCTGTAGTTTTCCAGAAACCAATTTCACCTCATTTGCTCAATGCTTTCCCACCAAACTCTCACATTTCGCTCAAAGGGCCATCTCCGAGGCACTTGCCGACATTTCTCTCTTATGTTAAAAATATTTCCACCCCAACTGGATGCAGTTTAGGTCCATATCCTATAAATACACACTATGTAGTTTTCCAGAAACCAATTTCACCTCATTTGATCAACGCTTTCCCTACCAAACTCTTACGTCCGACCCATACAACGGCCCATCTCCGAGGCACTCGCCGACATTTCTTTCCAATGTTAAAAATATTTCTACTCCACCGAGATTCATTTTAGGTCCATATCCTGTAGGATATGTTTTTCAGAAACCAATTTCACTTCATTTACTCAATGATTTACTCACCCACCTCATGCATTTCGCTGCAGGACCCATTTTAGAAGCACTTGCCTATATTTCTTTCCAACGTTAAAAATATTTCTGCTTCACTGAGATTTAATTTGAGTCTATATTCTATAAAGAGACCTTCTGATGTCTTCCAGAAATGAATTTCACCGCGTTCACTTTCTTTTTTTATTGACACAATTGCCAAATTTGGACAACAGTGCTCCTGTTTGGAGCAATTTCCAAAATTGTTTCCCTGTGTTAATAATTTCACCCACACTCAGATCCAATTTAAGTCGATATCCTATAAGTATACATTCTGCTCAATTCTTTTATCATTCAACTTGCACATCCCAGGATGCAACACATCTCCAAACCACCTGCCGATGTTTCTTTCCAACGTTAAAAATATTTTTACCCCACATATATTCAAGTTCATATTCTGTAAATAGACACATTGAAACGTTCTAGAAACCTACTTAATTTCCTGAATTCTTCCATCACCTACCTCGCACGTTTTGCTGCACTTGCCCATGTGTCTTTCCAATGGTAAATAATTTGACCTGAACTGAAATTTAATTAAGTCTATGTTCTATAACATAGACTGTAACATAACATATGACATAGACACTCTGAAGCAATCCAGAAATCAATTTCACCTCATTATTCACTTCATTTGTATTCACATATTTGCCAAATTTTGAAGGCACAGCTCCTGTCCGGAACAGTTTGTGAGGTTTCTTTCCAATGTTAAAAATAGTTCTCCCCACTGAGATCCAATTTAAGTTCATGTTCTGTAAATAGAGCTCTGGTACGCTCCAATAATCATTTTCATCTCATTCACTCCATCTTTTATTCACATAGGACAAATTTCAAGATATCGCTTGTGTCTTCAGCAGTTTGAGAAACTTCTTTCCCGTAGAAAACAGCGCAGAGACGGGACACGAAGAAGAAACAAGTGCACACACAGAGCGCTGTCCGGAGCGCTGCACACACACAGCGCTCCGTGTGTGCACTTGTTTCTTCTTCGTGTCCCGTCTCTGCGCTGTTTTCTACCTAGTTATGTACCAACTTGCCCAAATCTCCGCCTTAACTTAATTCTTTCCCGTGTCAAAAAGATTTCTACCCTACAGAGATTCAAGTCCATATTCTGCATGTAGATGCTCTGATGTGCTCCAGAAATCTGTTTCATCTCATTCAGTTAACTTTTTATTCACATAATGGCCACATTTTGAATATAGAGCTCCTGTCTGGAGCAGTTCACAAAATTTCGTTCCAATGTTAAATATTGTTCTCCACTGATTTCAATCGAAGTCCATATCGTATAAGTTGACATTCGGAATCTATACAGAAATTGAACACCCTGTAACGGGACATTATGAAGCATGCCAGTAAATTATTTTCATTGCCATACAAGTTTTCTTCTTTTTTGATACCTTGCTCCTTTCCCCTTATACTATAATGCCGAATCCTTCTAAGAAATCCCTGCAAATGTAAGAAATGCTGCAATGCTTAATGTGTGACTTTTATGACTACAAGTTCTATGCTGTTGTGCAGGTTACTACAGTTAATTTTTTTTGCCTTCTTCCTTTTTATGACAATTGCATGTCATGAAATATATGCTGTCCAACATCTACTTCTGATATTGCTGTGCTTTCGTCTTGGTATCCTGTTTTTCTTTTTGTTTTTCAGAGCTCCGATCTCCTTCTCTGAACTTCACATACGTGGAGAAAGAGCACTTTCATGTACCTTCTTCCAAGCTGCATCCTAGCCAGCTAGCCATGTAACCAAGAACCATGTAACCAAGCAATTCCTGCGTCTCTTCTGTATTCATATGGCAATTTTATTTCTAATTCTAACCAAGATAAATAGATGTTTTCGCATTGTATATCATTTATTTTGAACTATACATATGTTTTTACATTTCACAATCTTAGACAAGTTTCTCTGCACATTGAATCCGGTACACTAAAATTGTCAATTCAATTAGGATTCCTTAACTCATACCAAGGGGCTAAAGTTGTCTCGTAGCTAAACGCGTTACTCACAGTTTTAAGCCAGTTAAGGAACTTGCTTCACCCTTGCTAATGTTGCTGCTGGCAAAGGATGTGTGTCAGGGAATGGGGGATGTGGCTGTGTAGGGCTTAGATGGGTGCTACCAAGACTCTGTGCCCCTATAGTGTTTCTCACGACAGATATGGTGATACTCACACAGGACGGAAAGATTGCTGGAGAGGTGGAATGTTCTCGATGGCATCACATGGTGTGTTCTTACTCCTCTAGTAGAGGAGTCTTCCTCACCATCAGGACCATGAGGAGGAGATGGCCTTCCTCAACATGAGTTCTGACTGGCAGTGATGGAATGCACAAGCGAGCGCACATTTCTGGCCCCATGCGTGACCACTGCCGTTACAACCGACTAATTGGCACGCCTTTGCAGGCCGCCAAAGGTCATTTTTTTTCTTGCACGTTGCCTACATCGTGAAACACTTGGACCTTTGTGGTGGATGACAGGAACATATGAAGTCCTATAATCTGCGGTGTTCACTCTAGAGGTGTCACCCGATGAAGTGTGCCGCTTTCACTATTACGAATAATCTTGACGGATTCGTTGTCCTCAAAGTTGATAGTTTTACACTGTTGGCGTTCATGTGGGGCGAACAGGCACCTCGGGCATCATTGCTGTTGTTTGACCACTCTCTTTTATAGACTTGGGCTGCACAGATGGAATCCTGTGGATCAAACAGATGGAATGTTCAGAATCTGGCTGTCCACTGTTGAGATAAACCTAGTCACTTCTGAAAGGAAGAAGGGCACAAAACGAGATAATTTGTTCTTTCAACACAGTGCATGATTATCATTATATATGTTCAGACTGACGACCACAATACAATATTTACTAGCACCTTTTCTTTTTTATTTTCATGTAATATATATACAGTCAACCCTCGATTTATGAACACCTCGGTTCCCCGAAAAAGCGTTCATAAATCGAGGGATTCATAAATCGAAAATTCAGTTAACTGAGTACTATCGAGCAAATGCAACAGTATTTCCAAGTTGGGCTTGTGTTTATAATGCCATATATTGTGTAAATTTGCTTTTGACCATGCTTTCTGCTGTATCAATCTCACAAAGAACAGACGTTAGCGCATTCATACTGTTTATTATGCCTTCCGCTGCGTCAATCTTGGAAATAAGAGATGTCACCACATTCGCACTGGACTGGTCTCGGGTTTCCTCCGGAATTTTTAACCTCCGGGTGACAGCAACCACCTTATTCATCAACTGAGGTCAGGAACACTTGGCCGCACAACGGAAAACCGGTTTGTTGTTCGGATTTCGAGGGGTTAAGAACCGAGGGTGGTAATACCTGGAAAACGTTTTGTCCGTTCAGGCGTCATTCATAAGACCACGGAATTATCCCTTTGAAGGTTTCTGTTGACCTCGGAATGATCCGTTCATAAATTGAGGGGAAAAACGCTGGGCAACTCCTAGTTGGTTCCCAGAAATTCTATTCATTATTCGAATATCGAGGTTCATAAAACGAGGGAAAAATGAATGGAAAAAAGTTTGGTTCCCCGTGCTCGTGTTCATAAAACGAGGGAATTCATATATCGAAGGTTCATAAATCGAGGGTTGACTGTATATATATATATGCACCATACTGCACAATGATTCTCACTAGGGTTCCACGTAGCTTCACAATCTTAGTTTTTCTTTACATCGAGCCTGAATGGATTAAAAATTGGTACGATGTTAATATAAACAGCATACAAAAATATTTCCAAATGAGGTCCACATGAACAAAACTGCACAAAGTGAATTGAAAAGAATGTGAAAAAAAAATGAAGGTATTCAGCCTAATAGAGAGCAAAAAATACAGCACAAGTGTACAACATGTGGAATGGAAACACACACACACACATAACCAGTTCTTGAATTGCTTGACAATGGTACCGGGAAGGCGGTTCCACTACAACGACATACGAGGAAAAAATGAATTCAGAAATGACTTCCTTGAGCATGAGGGAATACCCACTTTCTACGGGTGATCGGCACGATATGAGATATATGTAGCCTGTTAGACCAAATATTCTCTGAGGTGATTATTATGAATGATAATAAATCTTGTTGAAACAAAGACTAGTTATTTTTCGACAAGTGCAAAGTAGAAGCAGATGGAGGATATGTTTCATAGCAGTGATACTGGGGTTGTAGTTACCAAATATGAACAGGCTGTCTTGCATTGTACTGTTTCTATTGAGTTTGAAATGTTGATGTGGTCGGTATCCCACACAGAGCCATGTCTTCCAACTTAGGAAAGGCTAGTGATTTATACAGTCACTATAGTGTTAGTTGGAGTGGATGAAAAAATTCAGCGGTGTAACCTGGAGCTCGAGATGCGTTGGTAGTGATGTGTTCAACATGAGGGAGCCAGGACAGGTTAGATGAAATGAAAATGCTGAGGTATTTGTAAAGTGATACCCAGAGACCGTGGTGATACTGATTCAAATGGAATGTTATTAATGGAATAAGTCACATGCACTTTATTAGAGCGCGAAATTATCACCAGAATTTGGTTCTTTTTTTTTTGGGGGGGGAGGGTATATTTACATGCTTGTCACTCAATATTCCGCAATCTCACCAGATTTTATGGGGGGGGCCTCCAGATATTTTTTTTCTGGGGGGGGGGGGGGGGGGGTGTCTGGATAAATCACTGATGTAAGATCATTTGGAAGGTCGTTAATATATAGTTATGCTTCGCTTATCCGGATTTCACATATCTGGAAAACTTGCATTACCGAGAACGAGCCAGCTACCATAGGACTTGGTCCCGGTTATCCTGGAAGAAGACCAACTTTCTAAGACATTAGCAGGTTGACTCGGTGCATGCTGTGGGTGTGACCAGAATTCTGTCACACATTACTATTAATTGCAATCAGCTCCCTTTGCATGATTTTTTGAAGTAACAATCTTTTTTTTTGTTCCCTTTTCTGGAGCTATAAAGGAGAGTTTCAAAAATGTCGGGTTCTCCCGGAAAGGGCTAAAGATGTGACTGTTTGGTGGCCCATACCTTCAAATTGGTAAAAATTCATGTGCCAGGGAACAAACAAAAAAGGCCCAGGGAGTAGGCAGGGGTATCAATTTTAAGGTTTTCCCAGGAGCTTGCTTGGCTGAGTTATCTGGTATCCAGATGAAAAGGGACGACTACTGAAGTGTCTGGATAATGAGACCTGACTGTATATGAGAAAGAGAAGTGGTCCAAGGACAGAATCTTAGCGAACTCCGGAGAGGACAGGCGTTAGACTGGACTCATTATCGTTCATAGAGACAAACTGTGAGCGATTAGTCAAGGAATGTATACAAGATAGAATTTTATCATCAATGCCAAGATTGTGCAATTTATGAAAAAAAGAAAAAAAAGAGAGAGAGAGTGATACGTTATTGGATGCCTTCGAGAAGTCAAGAAATCTGCAGTCCGTGCAGAACTTGTGATCCAGTGTAACATGAAAGTCATGAGCAAAGGAACTAGCCGCGTTTCACAACGATTTGTTTTCTAATAGCGGGTTGATATGAGAGAAGGAGGAACAGAATTTTAGGTGTTAGATAATGTGCGCTAGTATTGTACATGAAATTATGGGTCAATAATTGCTGCTTCTCTTGCACAATGCTTGTCTCCTGATTTATGGAGTGGAACCACCTTTCCAGTCATGTGGAAGAATGATCTCTCCAAACAACATCAGCAATCTGATGCACCAGCATGCCTTCTGTTGAACTCCCCCTTCCAATTTTACACTTTCTTTATCTATGAATTCTAAGTCCATTAAAAGTATCTGATGGTCTGAGCCCAGTGTGTGTGGTTAACTTTCTTATCTTAGCCAAACTCAAGTGCATCTTTCTACATTCACTGGTGTGCCTCATATTATTTTCTTCATGAACTTACCTCGAATCTGTGTGAGGTAGAAATATATCTTTAGCATTGGAAAGAAACATTGCAAGTGGTCTAAAGATTTGTCACTAGAATGTGCAAGTTTAGTGATGAAAGAATTGAGTAAATGACATGACATTTGTTTCTGGAATGCATCAGGATATCAGATTTGCAAATTGCTCCAGACCGGAGCCGTATTTTGAAAACGTGGCCACTGAATAATATAAAATAATGTGTAAAATATAATATAAAATGTTTTTCATAATCTGTGAATAAAATCATGAAGTGAATGAGGCGAAATTGATTTCTGGAATGCTTCAGAATAGCTACATTTAGTATATTGATTTAAATTGTATCTCGGTGGAGGAGAAATATTTGTACCTAACATCGGAAAGGGATATGGGCAAATGCTTCAGAAACGGGCAGTGAGGAGAAGTGTGTGAGGAGAGTGATGAAGGATTGAGAAAATTAAGTGAAATTGATTTTTGGAATGTAACGTAGAATATGTTTAACATTGAAAACAAACATTGGCAGGCGGTTTGGAGATGTGCCCTGGAATGTGCAAGTTGAGTAATGAAAAAATTCAGTAAATGACAGAAAATGTGTTTCTGGAATGCTTCACAATGTCTACTTATAGGATACTCAATTAAATTCAATCCCATTGGGGAGAAAATATTTTTAATATCAGAAAGAAATGGTGCAAATTCTTGCAGACACAAGCAGTCTTTTAAACATTTTGCAAATATGTTAACACAAAATTGAATGAAATGGAATTAATTTTTGGAGCTCTTCAGACTATCTACGTATAATATACTGGAGTTATCCACAACCTCAGTAGAGGTGCAACCTAACCTAATATACTTAACATTGGCAAACAACACCGGTAAGTGCTTCAGAAGTAAGCCATGCATGCAAAATGTGTGAGGCTAGTAATGAAAGAATTGAGTGCATGATGTGAAATCTGTTTTTGGATTCCTTCGAGATGTCTAGTTATAGGATATGAAGTTATCTACAATCTGTTTGGGGAAGAAATATTTTTAACATTGGAAAGAAATTGTTCAAGCTGCTCTGGACAGTAGCAGCGTGTTCAAAATTGGGCCTCTGTGAATAAAAAAGTGGAGTGAATGAGAAGAAACAGATTGCAGGAGTGCTCCAGAGTGTCTTTTTCTTGGATATGGGCCGAGACTAAACCTCACTAGGGTGAAAATATTTTTATAATTGGACAGAAATATCGGCAAATGCTTCGGAGATGGGTACTGCAGCGAAATGTCAGAGGTGGGTGGGGAAAGCATTGAGCAAAGAACGTGAAATTGGTTTCTGGAAAACTACAGAGTGTCTACTTATAGGATATAGATCTAAATTATATCCAGATGGGGTGGAAATATTTTTAACATGAGAGAAACGTCGGCAAGTGCCTCGGAGATGGGCCTTTAAGCGAAATGTAAGAGTTTGGTGGGGAAAGCATTGAGCAAATGAGGTGAAATTGGTTTCTGGAAAACTACAGAGTGTCTACTTATAGGATATGGACCTAAACTGCGTCCAGTTGGGGTGGAAATATTTTTAACATAAGAAAGAAATGTCGGCAAGTGCCTCGGAGGTGGGCCTTTCAGCGAAATGTGAGAGTTTGGTGGGGAAAGCATTGAGCAAATGAGGTGAAATTGGTTTCTGGAAAACTACAGAGTGTGTATTTATAGGATATGGACCTAAACTGCATCCAGTTGGGGTGGAAATATTTTTTAAAAATGAAAGAAATGTCGGCAAGTGCCTCGGAGATGGGCCTTTGAGCGAAATGTAAGAGTTTGGTAGGGAAAGCATTGAGCAAATGAGGTGAAATTGGTTTCTGGAAAACTACAGAGTGTCTACTTATAGGATATGGACCTAAACTGCATCCAGTTGGGGTGCAAATATTTTTAACATAAGAGAGAAATGTCGGCAAGTGCCTCGGAGATGGGTACTGCAGCGAAATGCAAGAATTTGGTAGGGAAAGCACTGAGCAAATGAGGTGAAATTGGTTTCTGGAAAACTACAGAGTGTCTACTTATAGGATATGGACCTAAACTGCATCCAGTTGGGGTGGAAATATTTTTAACATAAGAGAGAAATGTCGGCAAGTGCCTCGGAGATGGGCCTTTCAGCGAAATGTAAGAGTTTGGTGGGGAAAGCATTGAGCAAATGAGGTGAAATTGGTTTCTGGAAAAATACAGAGTGTCTACTTATAGGATATAGATCTAAATTACATCCAGATGGGGTGGAAATATTTTTAACATAAGAAAGAAATGTCGGCAAGTGCCTCGGAGATGGGTACTGCAGCGAAATGCAAGAATTTGGTAGGGAAAGCACTGAGCAAATGAGGTGAAATTGGTTTCTGGAAAACTACAGAGTGTCTACTTATAGGATATGGACCTAAACTGCATCCAGTTGGGGTGCAAATATTTTTAACATAAGAGAGAAATGTCGGCAAGTGCCTCGGAGATGGGTACTGCAGCGAAATGCAAGAATTTGGTAGGGAAAGCACTGAGCAAATGAGGTGAAATTGGTTTCTGGAAAACTACAGGGTGTCTACTTATAGGATATGGACCTAAATTGCATCCAGTTGGGGTGGAAATATTTTTAACATAAGAGAGAAATGTCGGCAAGTGCCTCGGAGATGGGCCGTTCAGCGAAATGTGAGAGTTTGGTGGGGAAAGCATTGAGCAAATGAGGTGAAATTGGTTTCTGGAAAACTACAGGGTGTCTACTTATAGGATATGGACCTAAATTGCATCCAGTTGGGGTGGAAATATTTTTAACATAAGAGAGAAATGTCGGCAAGTGCCTCGGAGATGGGCCGTTCAGCGAAATGTGAGTGTTTGGTGGGGAAAGCATTGAGCAAATGAGGTGAAATTGGTTTCTGGAAAACTACAGAGTGTCTACTTATAGGATATGGACCTAAATTGCATCCAGTTGGGGTGGAAATATTTTTAACATAAGAGAGAAATGTCGGCAAGTGCCTCGGAGATGGCCCTTTGAGCGAAATGTGAGAGTTTGGTGGGGAAAGCATTGAGCAAATGAGGTGAAATTGGTTTCTGGAAAACTACAGAGTGTCTACTTATAGGATACGGACCTAAACTGCATCCAGTTGGGGTGGAAATATTTTTAACATATGAAAGAAATGTCGGCAAGTGCCTCGGAGATGGCCCATTCAGCGAAATGTGAGTGGTGTGTGTGGAAAGCATTGAGTAGATTAGGTGAAATTGGTTTCTGGGGACATCAGAGTGCGTATTTGAAGGATAGAGACTTCAATTGAATCACAGTGGGGTAGAGAAATTTTTAAGATTGGAAAGAAAGTTAGGCAAGTGCTTCAAAAATGTGGACGAGCAGCAAAATGCATGAGGTGAGTGAATAAAGCAGTGGGAAGTAAGGTGAAATTGATTTCTGGAAGGGTTTAGAATGTGTCTATTTATAGATTATGAACTTACCTTGAATGTGTGTGAGGTAAAAATATTTTGAACATTGGAAAGAAACATCGGCAGGTGGTTGGGAGAGATGACACGCCCTGGAACGTGCAAGTTGAGTGGTGAAATAATTGAGTGACTGATAGGAAACCTGTTTCTCGAGTGCTTGAGAATATCTATTTATGGGATATGCACTTACCTTGGCCTGAGTGGGGTTGAAATATTTTTAGTAGAAATTTCGCATGTAAGATTGCTTAGGACAGGAGCAGTATTTTCAAAATGTGTCCATTATGTGAACGAAACATAGAGTGAGTAAGATGAAATTGATTTCTGGATTGCTTCAGGGTTTCTACTTATCAAACGTGAACTCATCTTGAGCCTGAGTGAGGTAGAGATATTTTTAACATTTCAAGGAAATGGGCAAGTGCACCGAAAATGAGCCATGCAGCGAAATTTGTGGGGTGAGCGACGAAAGGAATTGGGAAATAAGGTGAAATTGATCTCTGGAAAGCATCAGAATGTCTATTTATAGATTATGGACTTACCTTGAATGTGTGTGAGGTCAAAATATTTTTAAATTTGGCAAGAAATATCAACAGGTGGTTCGGAGGTCGTGCCCTGGAATGTGCAAGTTGAGTGGTAAAGCAATGAACATTATATAAATATGGTTAGTCTGAGTGCGGGAGAAATATGTTTAACATACGCAAAACATTACGATGACAACTTGGGAGGTGGAGTGCAGGATCAAACGTGTCATTTCTGCACATAAGAAATTTACCAAATGGCATTACATGCATTTCTAGAGCACAGCTTGATTTCTAGTTGTAGGCTCTATATATGTTTAGTCTGAGCAGTGAAGAAATATTTTTAAAACATGCAATAATTTCTGCTGACGGCTTGGATGGAATGTAGGACAAACCATGTAATTTCTGGAAATAAAGAATTGAACAAATGACATGAAATTCATTTCTAGGGCAGGGCATGCTTTCTAGTTACAGACAACATAAATATATTTAGACTCAGTGGGGGAGTAAAATTTCTAAGATTGGAAAGAATCATCGGCAAGTGGCTAGGAGATGCGTCGTGTCGTCAAGTGTGGGAATTGAGTAATGAAAAAAATTGAGGAAAGGAGGTGAAACTGATTTCTGGAATATACCACAATGTCTACTTCTTTAGCAGAGTTATACTATGGCTGGATTAAAAAACATTCCTCTGAGCTCTACACTGAAATGCGAAGAAATGCTTCGGCCAGGAGGTGTGTCGCGTGAGGTAGTTCATTAGTCAAATTAAATGAGTTCAATTTCTGAAATGGTCTTGGTAACGTATTTAGGGACAATATTGCATTGCTTAGTGTGCGCCATGTAGCCGTGGATTCTGTGCTCCTTCAGAAAACGTGAAGTAAGGGAGAATCCTGTAATAAAACAGCGGATATATGAAGAGAAGTAGATGTATTTAGACGCAGAATGCACTAATCAATTGATATTTGGCGTCAGTGTGTTCCGTGATATGAGGACTAGACTAGGAAAAATGACAAAAGCATAATAATCCGTCGCTGGGGACGACATGCAGCAAAATCGTGTTAACTATTGTTTAATCGTGTATAAAGAAAGAAAAACGGTTGCAGCAGGTAGAGGAAAGACTAATCTATCGATATTAAGCAGTTATTTTTAATAAAAACGCTAAATTATTTCAAATGGAGCTAGAAAACTTACGGCATCTATTCAAAAAACGACCCGCCTTGCCTCACGCTGAAAAATGACGTCACTTCCGGTAATCTCGTTCCCAGTTGCTTTTCTTATGTTGAACTTGTGTAATTTCCGCATAATAACATGCAGGCCACATGGGAGCAATGTAAATATGTAACACATGTGTAAAACGTGTACCAAAATGGGTTCCAAAATAGTAAATAATTCTTGTGAAAATAATTTCGGGTACAATTATGGAAGAAGCTTAGTTCAACGAAAAAATCGGGCAGAATTAGCAGTCAATGATTATGCATATTTCTTGTGCAGGTAACTCTCTCACCCCATTATTGCGTCTGCATCTCCAATATCTGGTGCAACAAATCGTTCATCGGTTCATCCACTTCGGTTGTTGCATCTGGTTGCATCGGTGTTGAAAAGTTACTACTCCGTAACTAAGTAAGCAACAATGGGTCTCGAAAGTGGAACTAGACTGCCATGCATGCAACAGGCGTATGGCGACATCGTCGGAGCGATAGGAGTGCTTATAGTCACATAGTGACTGTAGGAGTGCTCTGCTCTTGTCTCAGCCTGTATTTTAAAAAGTGTAATTTATAGTCCTATGCCATGGGAGCTTTCACTTCGATCTTTGTTTCTATCGTGAGGTCTTACCTCAAGCCTGTTCCGTTAGTCCATCCTTGGGGTTTACCGCTTCCCAGCATTCCGCATCTGACACTAAGTAAAGAATTTGTCGATTCTTTCGATCATATCCTCGTTGTCGGAGATGTTCATGGTTGTTTCGACGAGCTAGTGGAACTCCTCGAAAAATCGAATTCCTCAAAGCCTGACACACTGAAACTATTCGTTGGCGATGTCATCAACAAGGGACCGAAGAGCGAAGAGGTGCTCGACTTTCTCATGAACAATAACACCACATGCCAGAGTGTCCGTGGAAATCACGACGAGGTATGCCAATATTGGTGTCCATTACTGCATTTCAACACACAGACCGCTATGCTTTGGGACCATTGAGCAGTTCAGGTCGCTTGTTCCTTTGATGGATGCACTGATGGGGGTGACTTTTGCAAATCATCCTGGTAGTTACTGTTGGTTCAGGAAGGCTATAGAGGGATGCTCGCATATATGTTGTGTGTGGTGGGCAGTTCTGTGGAACTGTCCGAGTCCCAGCACAAGAGGAACTGCGCTCCTCTTGGTGAACAGAGCAGTGACCCACGCTACGGTTATGTAGGTTTGTGCGTACACAAGCAAATAAGTATGTAGTCCCTTTAAAACATCAGAGATAAGGGACTGCGACATCGGACGACATCAAACAGGCTGACCCAGCTTAGATGTGAACCCCACAGCTAATCTAATCGCATCTAATTATTAACACCAAAGGTGCAAAAGAAGCGAACTGGAGGTTTCAGGTCATTCGCAGACACCACCACTGGCTCGGTGAAGTCATGTGTTTCGTGAGACGAATTATTCAAACTATGCGACCTCGCATATTGTCAATAGGTTTTCAGCAAACACTTTTTCCTGCAGCTTTTTGCTGTTACAAGCTGTTACCTAAAGGGTTTATATCTCCATGAAAAAATGGCTAGGAAGTAAGCGAGCTGGTGAAGATGATGCATAATGTAAAAACCCCGAGACTAGGGAACACGAAGGGACAGACAGAAACACGAAGTCTCAATTTGTAGGAAGTCTCTTTGAGACTTCGTGTTTGTGTCTGTCCCTTCATGTTCCCTAGTCTCGGGGGGGGGGTTACATTATGCATTATATCTCCAACTTGACTTTTTCACAATGATCCAGTGGTGGTTCCATCGTGGGGGGGGGGAAGCAGATTCCACCTTGCTACCGCTCGGGGAAGAATAATGTGTAACCATTAGGTTACACATTATTCGTCCTCCTCCCCAGTTATCCAGGGTGAGTGCTCTAAAAGGTCAGTCACGCTTTCGTGCAAGACGTGATACCTCCTTGTGCGTTACCTCCTAGATGCACAAGACTTCTTCTGCCTCAGAGTAAAGAATTTATGCCGGAGAAACGTACAAAAAAAATTGTGGTTACCAAGCGCCGCGTAATAAAATAAATACGACCACGCAAACTTTCGCCTCCATCCATCGGTATGGCGCGTAGGAAACGCTCGAAGACGAAAGTTTTGCGTGGCCGCATTTATTTTGTTACGCGGTAGCTTGCGACCACGAATTTTTTTTTAGGTTTCTCCGCAAAAATGTTTGTGACTGACCACCCCGTAAGCTTCGACAAAGCATCCCCTCAAACCAAGGATCTAGATCCACCGCTGCAACGATCGCTCTTACGCTAACTCTCCGTTCTTCTCGCAGGTGGTCCTCCGTGAATACCTGCGATCTCGCAGCCCGGGCTACATTCTTGCGCCTCAAAACTGCTGGATTAAAAAGCTCAGTGCGGACCAGATACATTTCCTCCAGGAACTTCCGTACACGATATCCGTCCCGAGCCTCAACGCGGTCGTGGTCCATGCGGGGCTGGTGCCGGGAAAAGGCGTCGAGGGAACCTCCATCGAAGAGATGGTCGGCATGAGAGACATTCTCTTTAAAGACCCGTGGGAGGAAGGGGGACTGCAGGGGACGAAAAAGGTGGTAGAAGGATCTGTGCCTTGGGGAAGCCTCTGGAACGGTCCAGCCCACGTCTACTTCGGACACGATGCGATTCGCCTGATGCAAAGGTGGCCACACTGTACGGGCCTGGACACTGGGTGCGTTTATGGGAAGGACTTGACTGGTATTTTTATTAAGGGGCCACGGCAAGGGGAAGTGGTTTCCGCAAAGGCACACTCTGTTTACCAGAAGCCCGGCGTAGCGGCTTTGTAGCGGTGCCAATAAATAAAGGTGAAATGAAGTTGACGGAAAGAGGTTGCGACGACGCATTGTGCCCAAAGCTATGCCGTATAATTGTGAGAGAGTTAGATGCATCAACATGAACCTGAATTCGAATCTCTATACGAAAGCGGTAATACGCACTGGAAGTAGGTTAGCTGTCTGTAACCCCCTCCCCCCCCCCCCCCCCAAAAAAAAAAAGATAAATAAGGGGGTACCATCATATTGTGAAATTCTCTTTTAACATCAGAGCCTGACAAGGGTGTGCATCAAGGGGTAGTGTCTCAAACTATGACGTGCAAACTCAATACACTGACATGCACCAGAATGCGTGCATGATGTGATGAACCCTTTTTGAGTCCTAAACAGCCAATAAAGTGACTTCTCTTCTTTTGTGCCACAATGAATTAGCTTTCCCCTTTCTTCCCATGGCCCCAATGCTGCAGAGACTTGAGAAACACCAACACATATACAATGAACTTTTGTAAATTTGACCCCCGATAATCTGACATACGCTCTTTACGACCATGCTCCTGAGGAACAATGCAGTGAAGTTTTAAAGGGATGGTCACATCTGCCAACAATCGACTTGGCAAATGGTTTCGTTGGAAAAGTGCTCAGTTATTAAATGATTTAAAGATCAGTGCCGCACCAACAGCTGTGCTGCGAATGGTTTCACCTTTTTCTAGAGGGGACGACGTCTACTGAATTGTAGCCTTTAAATTCTCCATCTTTTCCAAGTTTGCACCAACTATTTTGTTGGAGAACGACGACAACTAGCACATGGCGCGCACATCTCTCGCGCACCAGTTCTTCTGGTCACTTGCGCTTTCGCTTCCAGTCAGTGAAGCCAGAGGCGGAGAGTTTTCATTTTCCCGGAGGGGGCAAGGGCACACCGCGAAGTAAGTACTCTGGCTGGGGGATATGTTTATTAAGAAAAGAAAGGAAGGGTAAGCCAGATGGATGTCGGCTTGTTATTTAAAAAAAAGTGAAAGGGGGAATTCAAAAGAGGCAAAGAAAATAAGAAAACAAAAAGAAGGAAAGTAAAGCAAAAGAAAAATGAACAACACAAAACTAAAGCTGAAGAATCACACACTCTGGCAGGATCATATGATGTATGCAGAACTGGTATAGAAATAAGAGGAAGCAATAACAAAAAAAAAACAAGAAAAAAAAAACGAGAGAACGTAAACAGTGAACATGTGCACAACTGAAGGCATTACGCCTTTGAAAACTGAGTGCAAAAAGAACAAAATGTATTGAATCCTCGGTGTTTGACCCGAAATGCGCGCAATATAATCAATATGGTCAATGAAATGGAGCAGCGGGAGTTGAACAGGGTTACACGTTACAACAGGTTACACGTTTCCCCCTCCTCACTTTCTAAGAGAACTTCTTTTTCTCCCTGCACTAGGGAGACCTCATTTATGACCGTCCTCTTTTTCGTTAAAGGTCACTTATTAGCGAGGCCGTCCTACTTTTCTGCCTCTGAGCTTCTATTGGCAAAGTACTACACATGGAAGCATCGGTGCAGCATGACCGCTCACCGATTGGTACTCACGATTCTTTGCACGTTGACATGGCTCTAGTCTTTCCCCTGAGATGAGCTGCTTTTTTTGCAGCTGCCTTGCCAATCCCATGAGAGGGAATTCCGCCAGGCTCTCAACATCTTTCGTGCGTTCCTTAGAAACTCCCCGCACATCATCTCAAAATAAAGTTGTTGCTGCAACAGCCAAACTATGACACTGTTTTGTGTTGGGTTTTCGACACTGTGGTCGATAGTCCAGGAGGAATAAAATGACACCACAGTTTCAAGGTCCACTGCAATGCATGCGACCATTTCCTTAGGTTGCCTGACATAAGGGAGGTTAGCAATTTCGAATAAGTTTCACTTTTAAATTAGAGAAAGTATTCAGCAACTACAACGACGATTTACGCAGTGACTGTCGAGATGTTCAACTCAATTATAATCTCCAGCTAGTGCAGTACTACATGGTGTTTCGCAAAAAAATGAGCCAATCTTTTTTTTTTTATTATTATTAATGCTTCATCACACACCAAAACGACTGACTGCATAGTGTTACCAGTAGTTAATAATAATAATAATTGGGTGTTTACGTCGCGAGACAACTGAGATCATGAGTGACGCCACAGCGGTCGGTCTGTGGATTGCTTTTGCCCACCTGAGGGTTCTTTAACGTGCGATGAAAGCTCATCCCACGGCACCCCGTATTTAACGTCCCTCGCGGAAGACGGCGTGTCTAAGCAACTTGTACCCTGCCACCAAGTTGCTGGCGTCCTCGGCCGGGTTCGAACCCGCGATCTCGGGATCAGAAGGCGAACACGCTGCCGACTGAGCCACCGGGGCTGGTGTTACCGGTAGTGGTAGTATACTGTTACATAGTGTCATTTTATAATTAATCAGTTAATAAGGACTAGAGCGAAAAATGTCAGTCTTTGGAGCCAGAGAAACGAGGACCTGTCAGAGGTCTAGAGTAGCTATCAGCGGGCTTCGTGTAGCTGTATCGCCTGCTACAACTTTCTCATCGACATTTTTTGCTCTAATCCTCCTAATTAAAAATATGACCAATTAACTTCACTTAGTTACAAATAAAAAAATAGTATCCTCACACCACTGGAAACAAGGCAGTCAGTCTTTTCGGTAAGCAATGCACCTTTTTTTCTTTTCTTTTTTAAACTTTGGCTCACTCTTCGTTAAAACACCCCGTATACGCTGGGATGGCTCCACAAGCTTCTTCGAGTCCAGTTCAACACACACCACAACGCTTTGCATTCTCCAAGCAGACACAGAAGACCACCTCATTATGGGCGGGAAAGATTCATAAGCCATTTTTATTAATAGCAGAAACTAGAAGGGGGAAAAAAAAAAGTGACAACGCCACAGAAAAAGGAGATGCGGCAGCACGGAACACATGCCTTGTTAGCACCAGCAAAAGAATATGAGCTACCTGGTAGCTATTCTCAGTCAACATTGCCTACTGGAAGAACTTGAATGAAATGCCTAAGACACTCCAATAAACAATGTATACCATATTTGCCTCACAATTAACGCACCATCAATTTGCAACTTTTTCTCGAGTGTATTTCATGCACCTTGACTTTGGATGGCCACCGTAGTGTACGGCCGGTTTTCCTCGCTGGATCATTTTTATTTTAGAACGGGACCCAAGCACACGTCTTACAGAATAAGGTCTTCAAAGCATACCTCGCTTGCTGCAGTGCTGTGGCTAAGAACTGTGACTTATAAAATAAATAAAGAGAAGCAACAATAATTATAAATTAAGTAATCTTAAGATATGCTTTTTGTAACCGTAATGCATCGTATTGCAAATAGGTTGGTTATTGGTTGTGAAACTTTTCTTCTTTCCGGTACCGTTTTTCCGGCACTTGCAGACGACGCGCAGATTCTCGCAGTCCACTGGAGCGAGGAAAATCAATCCCAATACCAGAGGCACACTTCGTGTTCGCGGCACACACTGTGGCTATGACTCTTTCTTTTTTTTTTTTTTTTTCAAGCCCCAAGGTGCCTGGGTCCCATATTCTACAAATGTCAAAAATCTATTCCTCAGCGGTGCTACATCTTTGGGATTAAAAGGTGCGTTAATTAGGGGAGTAAATATAGTATATCTCATATACTGATGTTTCAAACGATTCTTTTTCACATCTCAGCTGCTTCAAGGAAAGCGGCTTCGAGACCAGCACGCCTTAAAGCTAAGAATAAAATCTTATATATGTATGTATGTATGTATATATTTATATATCTATGTGTCATAATTATAGCTTTCAAAGTGGAACTCCGCTCAGTTTCGACTGTCGGAACAGCTAGATTGCCTTTTTTGTGCAGAAAAAACATTTAGCGCGAACGGCGCGCAAAAAGGTTTTCTGGATATAGTAGAACCACCAGTAGGTTTCGAAAAAGAATTTTACGTATGGAATTTCTTGCTTCTCGTCCGTCTGAAGGCAACACGTGCATCTTTCTTCTGGGCACAAATACCAAAAGGCACGCACTTCACTCTGTGTTCTTAGTGAACTTGCTGACACAGAAGGTACGCTGCCAAAAGCATGTATTGCAGGGCGGTTCAGATTTCCGTTTTTTTCTGTTAGTGGGAGCAACACTCCGAAGGTGTGTAACACGGTGAATACAGTGTATAATTTTGTGGGGGGGGGGGGTCGGGGATTGCCTCTCTTGGTGAGCGGAGTTGCACTTTAGTGTTCTGAATGTACATTATGTATTATCACAATCTCTTTTTCTTCTTTAGTTTGCACTTGCGTAATCGTATCACTTTCCAACGGATGACATTTGAAAGCTCGGGTTGATGGTGCTCAAAGGTCCATCTTCCTCACTGCCAACATCCTCAAAACTGAGGTTTGAAAACGCGTTGCTAATTTTTTCCGTCTTTCGTCTGTCCCTTCGGTTGGTTTGCCTCAAGTGGCCGAGGCGGCGGCAGTCGACTAAATCTTCCGTCATAATGTCCTCGTCAGTTTTTAACTGCTGATACCGCTTCTTATCTTTCTTAAATCTTCTCGAGTTTCCCTCACTGCCCGAGCTGTCGGGACTGTCCGGCGACTCTCGCTTTGGTGGTGCCTCCTTGCAGGGGTGACCGACGTCCGTTGTTCCATTGTCTGGCACAAATGGTTTTGCACCAAACAAGTCCTGGTGGCTCTGTGTCCTCGTCGGAACGCTGGGCTTGTCCGCAAAGACTGCAGACGCGGCCCGATGTTGCCGGGGCCTCGGTTCCGAACTGTTCTGTATGAGGGTCAGCGACGGGAACGTCACTTGCAGCTTTGGGACAGTTCGACTGGGTTCACTTTCCATGTGTCGTTGAGTGGGGAGGCTGTAAAAATCCTGACCCACAAAAGGAGGAACATCCGAGGTAGTGTGCACAGCGACGCCCCCTGGAGTTGCCAGCAGAGGTCGCGCTTCGTGCCTTCTCATTTGTTTAGGCTTATGAAATGGAGCCTTGATGAACACATCTGCTCCTTCGGGGCTGGGCAGCTGCACCATTTTAGCGGGAAGAGCGCGGTCGTTTTGCTTAATTTCGACAGTCTGCGGAGGGTGACAGCTACTTCTGATCAACCGTGGATCTACGACCAGCACGGCTTGTTTTGGCTCCGTGTCCGAGAGCTGATCGTCTTCCAAAAGTGGCTTGTCCCCATCGGTGTGTCCCATGAAGACGTCGCGATACCCGGCCCGCTCTACCGACGCCACCCCCGTCGACCCTTCCTCAGAGACCCGAAGCTTGTCGCTGCTCTTACTGCGGTCGCCAGCTTGCGCAGGATTTATCACTGCGGCCACTTCATCCTCACTCAGGTCCACCCTCGCCTGCAGGTCGCTCGCCGAACCAATCGAGTCCTTGTCTTCCTCGTGGAGGGCCTTGTGGTCGTCGTCCACATCGTCCAGGAGCTTTTCGTACTTGGACCGGTCCTCAGCGGGGGCCCTGACAAAAGGGGAAGTGCCGTACGTCTCCAGTCCAGAGCGACCACTCTGGCTTCCATCGTGGGAGGCGCTAGAGTTGTCGCTGCAGTGCCGTACGCGCACCTCAGCCGCGGAACCTTCCTCGTAGAGGGCCACGTAGGTGACGGAGTCTTCGTGCGCTGCGCCTGCAAGAAGTGGGGGTGCCGGACATAAAAGGTGCTAGCCTAATAAACTAATGCATAGCTGATAGAATGGGGGCGCTTTACCACCATCCCAGGACGAGTGTGTGTTTGTGCTTACATGTTTTTTTTTTTTTTTAAGTGTAGCGGAGACACACTCTCTCGATGTCAGGAAAGTTGGTACGGGACAAAGAGTGTTAACAGGGAGGTTAATACACGAGGCAGGTAACAGCGACAACAAGCACGTGCACATGCATACATGCGACATAACGTGCCATATTCCGCGGTCACAATTGAAGAAACCAGTGTTCCCCGAGCAAAGGAATCCTCTCCATATCAACTAGGTTGCACAAACATAATCTGTCACGGTACCCAGTCACCCGAGTGTCACGATGTAGCCTAACCTCTTCATCGAGTCTCGAGAGTTTCATGCTGACGAATATTGACTACGCCGTTTTGTCAGTGCATTTTCGAGTCGTACCAGCGCATCTCATACTACACTCAACTCCTTTTTTTTCTTTTTGTGTGGGAGGGGGAGTTGATTATGGAAATAGCTTTTTTTTGTGCGTGCCATTCAAACTCCAGTCATGCCGGCAAATGCCGTAACGGGAAAAAAATGTCGCGGAATGTGACTCACAGTGAAGGGAGCGTACGAATCTCACAGGTGACACTGAAGGACAGTTAAACTGCGCTGCAACCGTGATGGGAAATGGGTAATTCTCCAAAAGAAGCCAAATCGAAATTGCCCCACATTTTCATCGTCACGCGGAACACAACGAGACAACAGTCCTTTGAAGTCCTGAAGTTGGCCCAGGACACACACTAACTCCCCAGTCTCCCACCTCCTTCCTGCTGTCCTCTCTCCATCTGTCCACATCTGTACGCCACTCGTAGCCACAGTTGCTCCGTGGAGCTAACGCAGAATCAAAAAAAAGAAAGAAGCACTTCTCCTGGATTTGTTTCCGCAATGCCCTGGCGCCTCTCACGCCAGCCCGGGCCAAGCAACCCATACTTAGGGCCTGACTTTTTAGGGTTAAACCCGTATCCGCCCGATATTTACCCCCCGAACGAAATCTGTAAAATTCGGGTTTAACCCGAATCTACCCGAAAACATCCGGGTCGCGTGGCACACTCGTAAGCGTGCATTAAAATAAAGTTTGATAACATCGCTAAACATTAGTTCCATGTTAAGACAAATTTTTATTAAACAAAAAAAAATCACCCGAATACACCCGAATTCCTGACGACAGAATATGCCGTAACGGGATTTAACCCGAATACACCCGAATTTTCAAACGAAAAATATGACCCGATATTTACCCCCCGAATTTGGCCAAAAATAAAACCCGAAAAAGTCAGGCCCTAGCCATACTTTGTGATGGCCAGACGGACTTTGTGGAACTCTAGTAGAATGTCAGGAAGGCCTAGACGACAGCATCCACGTCAAGACGGCTCTTCTCGATCATCTCGCGTGACCACAATTAAGGTCATCGAAGGATAAGCCTCCTATCCTTGTAAGCAGCCAGGCATACTCCGAAAAACTCAGGAACGGTTTTAGTGTTCCACACGACGACAAGATTGTGGGACAGTTCCGATTTGATTTCTTTTCAAAATTCAATCCCTATTTCCAATAACCGTTGTAGCGCGGTTTAACTGTCCTTCAGTGTGCTCCGGTGAATGTCATTTGTGGAAATTCTTACATTTCGTTCGGTATAAGTGAAATTGTGATTTTTTTTTTTCCTGATACAGCCTCTCCCGGTGTGAGTTTGAAAAGCTACTCCCAAGAACATCCCCCTTCCACAAAAAAAAGAAAGAAAATGTTGAGTGTGGTATGACTCGGAGGAGCAAATCATTGGGCTAGTTGATTTTCCACACTGAACATGAAGCACAGAGTGAGGACAAGGACACTGTCCTAGCTCTGCACTTCACGTTCATCGTGGCAAGACTTCGCTTGGTATGGGTCGTCCTGGTATTAGTTGTCTCAGTATGGGTTGAGTGTGGCATGAGGTGTACTGGTATGAGTTGTCCAGGTGTCAGTTATATTGGTATGAGCTAAGTGGTTGCAATGCAAATATGGACTACCCACCCGATCACTTTTTTGTTCCTTTGAGAACATCTTTTTGCTAAGCAATCTTTTATATTTTTCGAATACACATTGATCTATGCGTGTTGAGTTCCTCTTACGGTTTGATTAATTACGTGTGTATTCTATTCCTGTTGTGACACCTCTTATGTAATGCCCTCGGGCCTTAAGGGTTCAAATAAACGAAATGAACACAAGTGAGGCATTGACTAGAGATGTGACACTTTTACCCAGGTGAAGATGCATGAAAACTATTATCACGCGCAGCCGTAAATTTATTCCACGGCAGGTCCGCAAGGTTCAAATGAATTTATGTTGCCTCACTTGGTTGTCGTTGCCTGAAGCACTACCGTGTAGCAAACTGCGTGTGTGTGAAGGAGATTGCGGACATGATGCAGTTTTCTTTTGACGTCAATAAGATGCACCACACTCAATTATAACGTAACAAATGTGTACACAATTTATAACTGCACCAATTTATCATGCTGAGGTACTACTAAACTTTGTCTAAACGTCTGTAAACATAAATGGTGAGAGACATGGAATGATGAGAATCCGTGAACATACCAACTTCCTGATTCCATAAGTGGGTTAGGTTTGCAATGCAACATTTTAGAGCACTAAGTCACTGTGGTAGCTCTAATGAACAATAGGCAACTATGGGATCTTAAGTTGGGCTTCATAAAGGAGCCCAGAAAGTCATCCAAAATATGTTCTGTTCCTGCAAAATTACAAAAGGATGTAACTTGACGTGACAACTAACACACTAAAAAAATTATCTGTACGTAGTATTTTTCTTGGAGTAATATGCCCCTGAACACTGACGCGCACGTTTCCACTCGACTCGCTCTGCAGGTTGGAACGAGGAGGAGGAGGATTGTGATGTCATCACGGTCACAAGAGAGACCGCGCTCCCATCAGGGTTGGCGCTTCTTGCGCTTTTTTTTTTTTTTTTTCGTTTCTACTCCCAGTTCTCTCTCCATGTAGCAGATGACGCTCCTCAAAACAAGCAAACCAGTTAGCGGGTTGCAGCGCGATGACGTCAAGACAATTCCGGCGGACAGTTGGGGGCATTGCCACCGTTGCACGTGGCTGCAATTTTCAAAATCGAATTCCGCGATATGTGTGCATCTGCCAAGTGAATCGCTTCGCCTGGTGTGTCTTTGCAGTCAGGATAACGGCTTGGTTTGAAAAAATGGTCGTGACTGAAGCGCTTTCTGTGCTCCTTTTATATTCAACTAATAGCGAATTCGGGTGGTCATTTCGTAGCAAAACGGCCGAGCGCTCGGAAATTGCTAGGTCGGCGACCGAGCTGGATCACGTGACCGTTGCCACCCGAACATGATTGCTAGGAATCTAGCGGTTTTAGCTACTTGGATCACGCTAGGGGCGTCGCGGTCGCAAGTCTTCGAGTTCTGTCGTCTGCTAAACCACGTGATTTCAACATGCGGGCCAATGAGGGCACTCGCCACCGTTGCAGTGCAGTCACGACACCGGATACAGTTGAGCAATCTGCTGCTCGATCGTTTTGAGGCCGGGCAAAAAAAGTGCTAGCTAGCAAATTCCGAGCGCTCGGAAAGCGCCACGCGAACATGCGGGATTTGCTTCATTTTGACCAAGCGAACATGACTGCTCGAGATCTGGCAAAAAAAGTTGCTCCGAAATGACCACCCGAATTCGCCATAATATTAACATTAATATCAATCTATCAATTTTATTATGAATCAATAATATTTAACATTCATCACTGTGCAATACAATTTACAAAAATACATCAAAGCACTGGTAACGTCCACCCCGAAATGCCCACATGGGTGCCGCTAACATGCTGTGGAATCAGTTGATGTCACATCACCAACTACGTGACTGATTCTACCGATGTTGTGATGGTACGACGTAAATCGCGATCATACTTGGGTGGAGATCTTGGGACGAAGGCCAAGAAATTATGTTGCTACATGATGTGCTAAAAACTTAAGCTATGATCATCTTTCTTTCATAACAATTCACAATACTTGTTTTGCGTTCCACAAAAACAAGCAACACCTAAATCTACACTGAATGAAGCATCCCAAAAGAATCACAATGTGCACCAATCTTCTGTGCAGACTCTGCACACCATCAGTTGCAGCAAAGTGCAGACTCCACATGAAAGCTTGTCTCTCATTAAAATTGTTTCAAGCACTGTTTGTTGCTTCAGTGCCTCCTTGAGCTGTACTGAGCTCTCTTCCATCTCTGATCTACACTCCACCACTACAAAAAAATAAATAAATAAATAAGAATAATAAACAGTATTATAAAGAACCTCGTGCTGCTCCTTTAAAGCTTTGCAGGTGGCTGTGTGGCATTATGGTGCAATATTTAGCTTGTTCCATATAACAAACACACACATATAAAGTTTGTTGCAATCTAGCCTCCCTTCCAGCCGCAAGTGGAGCTGACTATCTTGTGGCACACATTGCAGCATAACTGATCTACGCTGTTGGTAAACCTTTTACACGTAGTGCCATCTGCACGTGTCCATCAACGGTGTTGCGCAGGAATATCAGGATCGTCAAGTTATGCTCATGAACTTAATACGGTCTAAGTAAACTAGTAAACGTCACATGAATGATGCCTAGCGTTGCGTGAACTCATTTACAGTAAGAATTCACGTCGTTAATTGTACCACATTCGCATGAGAATCGACGTCAACGAACTCCGTACCCGCATCAGCATTGCCTCAGGACCACTCAGAAACTATAGGAAGTGCTTATCATGAGTTACTGAAAGTGCCTCAAATTTTGATTGGAATACCACTTCATTGATCTCCGCATGATGATAATTGACAATGATAATTTGTGGCTTTATGTCGACTATCATCGTGAGCAACGCCACAGTGGTCGGTTTCTGGATGAACTCTGCCCACCTTAGGGTTTTTTATCGCCGAAATCATACCACACATCACACTTACTTGAAGGGACCATAAAAGGATATTTGACAAGCCTACAATCATTTTCAATTCGTTCCTCCGTACTAAAGCATTCACCCTGTGAAATATGAAATTGAAAATGGTTCAAATAGCGAAAATATTCTATATTCACCGCGGAGGCGACATCGTACACGGGAGATATTGCCGATTCGCGGACAATCGCTTGCGAGCAAATTGCAAAATTTGCAAGAAAGCTTAAAAACTTTGCCATGAAATATGTTTTAGTTTGACCTGGAGCTAAGTTTGTACGTAATCCTTGACGCACGCAGAATCCTACCAGGAGTGTAATGTAGCTGCTGACTGTCAGCATGGTTAC
Organism: Ornithodoros turicata; assembly: GCF_037126465.1. Taxonomy (NCBI): domain Eukaryota; kingdom Metazoa; phylum Arthropoda; class Arachnida; order Ixodida; family Argasidae; genus Ornithodoros; species Ornithodoros turicata. The sequence continues at coordinate 8,658,598 of NC_088209.1, read as the reverse complement.
TGGAGCACATTTTTCTCTCTGAGCTGCTTCTTAATCAGAAGATGTCTGTCGGTCGCCTTTCGGGAGCCGCCGTGCGCGGATCGATTTCCATACGCTGCGAGCGTCGCGTGATCTCTTCTTTCCACTGCTGACAACTTGCGTTTCGCCATATTTCTACCGACCTCGACAGCAGATATACGACGTCATTGTTGACCAAACCGAAACCCAGCACCCATGTGGTCCAGCAGTGTGCGCGCTCCCTATCTTCTACAACTGGCTGGGAGCGACTATACTGTGACTATACCGTGTGTGACTATACTGTGACTACTCTGTGATGTAAGCCCGCTTCGAAGGGATGTATCCGGCAGTCGCATCCCTGTATTCTTTGAGGGATATCTGCGCCCCCCAGTGCACCGAATACGGTTAAAAGCAGACGTGTACGATAGTGTGGGATCATGCGAACTGTTTCCAGCAGAGCACTCAGAATTCGCGAAAATCATTTCACGGTCCCTTTAATGTCCCTCACTGGGGAAAGAGTGCGCCTAAGAAACATCCTCCCTGCCACCGAGCTGTTGGCATCCTCGGCTGGTTTCAAGGAGTACAGAGGGCCATCCAAAAAAATTTCAGATTAAGACATCTGATGAAAGTGTGTGTGTCATTATACCGAATAGCGCGAAAGGTTTTGATGTGTGCAATTTGTTTCCCAGAAAAAAACTCACATAAACATAGCTCCGCGCCTTCACCCTTAACTCGCCACTCCAGCTATAACGAGGATGAGGAGGTATGATGGCACGTCACCGATGACGGCATAAGGAGACTCGTTCTGGCTCGCCGGTCAGTGGGGGTCAGCGCATTGTCCCTTTGCCGCCGTAAACCTGTTTTGCCAGTTCTCCCGGAGAATTGGGGATAGAAGGAGCGGCCGAAGCATTACCGAGCAAGGAGAAAGGCTTTATCAGAACCCCGAACAGCCAAGTAGCAGACAACATTTCTCTAGGCCAATCAGCGAGCGTTCTCCTTATAGCGTCAGCGCGAGGTTCCAGGCAGATCACAGGCTGGTACTGCTCTTCACCACCGTTGCGCACGGTCGCTTTTTGCGGCGTATTTTAAATTCAATTTCTGCGATAATTATGACTCTGTGGTGGAAATTACTTCGTATGGTGCATCTTACTGGCAAACTTAACAGTTTTATAGGAAGAAAACTGGGTGTTAAAAATGACTTCTGTGCTACTTTCAAACCCGTGGGGGGAGGGGGATACGACACCAACTGATCCACTCAGGGCGGTGACGGCCACATTAGAAGTCCGTGCGGAGGGTTTTCCTCACTTTTGAAGACCGGGATACATCGCACAGGGAACCCATGTCGTTCCGAGACTGGAGGGATGTCCTGTCCCTTAACATGGGGGACACGTGTGGCATGCTTGTTAAAAGGCTCAGCTGTACTCGTCTATGTCGGAAAATTTAAACAAAGCGACCTGCTCCCATAGATGGAGACCGGGAGATACTCGAGGCTTCCAAAACCGAGGCAGTAATTTCCGGATGTCGGAGCCTCACTATTCGACCTGGTGCTAACTGGTGTCGTTCATCATCACGTCAGCTTCCCAGCCACTGAGGACGATGAGTGTTGTGGCTCGTGCAACACAAATCAGCGGCACTAGCCATAATGATGATAATGATGATGTGCATCACTGACGTGAAGCGGCGCTTCTTGCTGCCACTCTCATAACTGGGCCTTATCACAGCTCTCCTGCAGAGGACTCCAGTACGTCTTTATCTATAGATATCTTTATCTATCTTTATATTTTATCTATATCTTAGGAGGGTGTGGGGGTGACTCTGACAGACAGGCTGCACTAGTGTACAAGCCGCACTCAGAAACACTCTTTCCCTGACAGGTAATCCATGGATTAGATTCCTGAGACCAAGATGAAACGAAGCCGCTACAAACTGCTTTCACAGTTAGTCCGTGCCTCATTTCGTTACCATCGCTACACCATACGATTGTGCACAATTTTTAATTGTGGGAAATTTATTTTTTTCAGTTGAGCTTTGAAAATTGCCAAGCCAACCGTACTTTTTTTTTACGGAAATATGGTGTCCTTCGTGGATAAGCACAGATCCAACAAAAACTATGCATAGTACTGCAACAGAAATAGTAAAAAAAAAAAAAGTAGTAAAAACTAAGCTTCAGCCCCGCCTGCTTGATTTTCGCAAAGTAACGCGCGCAAAGTGCTCCCCTAGAGGAGGAAGAGTCCCCACCTCCATTTGTTTCGACTTCTTTGTGATAAGATGTTTGTCACAAGCATCAAGGTCAAAGTGGGGGAAAAAAAAGGTACCGTAATTTCACGCGTATTAGCCGCGGCTTATGCGCGATTTTTTTTTCTCATGGGCGCTGTGCGGCTTATCCACCGGTGCGGCTTATCTGATGACTTTTTTTTTTTTTTTTCAGGTATTTTCCCCATACACTTACGAACGATACTTTTAACGAAAGGGTCGACAGTGTCTCTGGAATAGCACTGCCCTGCTGATGCACGAACAGTGCCTAACAAGGATGTGTCCACATTAGAGTAGATTGCCCCCATGCAGCTTTAACGAAAGTGGTGACAGTGATTCATGCCTTCTGGAAGACCACTGACCCATCAATACATGAAAAGCGCCCAACAAGGGCACAATCCGATCTTGGTAGAACTCTAGAACTGACTTCCTTTGTTGTACACTATGCCGATCCCGGAGTATGGACCACAGGGTTTATGGCATTACTCTATGGTCTCCTTTGTCGCACATACGAGTCGTCTCGTATTGCCCGCGGCTTATCTGCGGTGCGGCTTATACGCGTGAAAATACGGTAATACGAGAGGTGGGAACACTTCCTCCTCTCCCCGTACCTTCCTTGCACTCTTCTTTGCGACAATCGAGCAGGCAGGGCGAAAGCAGAAGGCTTACTAATTTTTTTTAGACCATTTCTGTTACGACACTGTGCATAGCTGTTGTTAGGTATGTGGTCATCCGTGGAGAACCTTATATTTCTGAAGAAAAAAGTGAGGTTCGCTCGGCAATTTTAGAAGTTCAATAGGAAATAAATGAATTTCCCTCGATTAAAAACTGGCCAAGGCCTTCCCAAATGGCGGCAAAAGTTCCCCAGAAAGATAACTGCCAGAAACGCCACAATCCTCTGGTGAGTACGTCACCAGTCACAATTTTTTATCACCTTTGCTGAAACACCCTGTATATCAAAAACGCAGAAAATAACTACAGCGATTGTAACTATATATATTTAGGTGACTATGACAAAACAGTGGGGTACGTTTGCTTCATTAATACAAAAAAGTTTTGTAATATATGTTTGTATTTGTATATATATTTATTATTGTGAAAGTTCTTGTTCTGTTATGCTTTCGAGCGTGTGTGTACAGATACGGTTATAACTATGACATCAGATTTGCATGCTTTGCAATTTTCTCATTAACGCATATTTAAAAGAGAACTTTTATTTTTGACCCTCCGCTGCGTTACGCCAGCTTGCTCATGCTCTAAAAATGATCGTAACACCTTGAAAAGATGCATTATGTTGCGTGTCACGGGTCAAGAATACAGAAACGAGGGCGATAAATAAGAGGAAATGATGAAAAAATATGCCACCTAATAAACGGCCAATACTGGCCAATTCTGCACAACGAACCTAGGAACATGCACATGCATAGTAGAAAATAACATTTGATCCCATCACCCGTAGCAATCCATTTTAATGAGCCAGAACCCACTTTGGAGCTAAAGACATGTATGTAGTCACACGGGTCTACATAAGAAAAACAAAGTCACAGACATAGGAACAGTGCCAGACATCCAGTCCTTGGCTGAGTACAATGATTCAGCGAGACGTACGGTACATATATATGTAATTATAAAATCACACTCCAGAACACATAACAGTATATGGATGCATGCTCCTTGCTGATAATGCTCCTGTTCGCACTTTCTATCTGCTAGGTTCTGAGTCAGTCCAACACTACTACGATACTATCCAGTGACCATGGGAAAACCTGCATAATACTGTATTTGTAGGCACATAGAGAAAGACGAACAATCAGAAAAATGTGCAAGAAAGTGGCGCTTTAGAAGCAGTCCGACATTGACAGAGCTGGTGCCAGCCGGCTTTAAAGGCCGGCCCTGTTAAGAACTACATGCAAATACACACACGCAACTTTTACGTCACAAAACTTAAAAAAAACTCGAGGAAAGGTGCTAATGGTAGGACCAGGGACGTCAGTTTCGGCTACTTTCCGACTGTCACGGTATTTGGGCAATAGCGACGCGGCTATTTTCTGGCTACTTTCGTGGCTACTCCCCCCTTCGCTCTACTTTAATAGTTTCCCTCCTACACCACATAATGCCCAAGCATGCACAGCGCACTGACGATCGACCTTCCGTTAGTCAGTGGTTCCCAGCACCGGGCCCCTTTTGGCACACGTCAGGAGGTCACCCCCACCCCTGTCGACTACGCCAGAAGCGACACGCACGCACACGACAGTTCAGCAGTATCGGCTTGTCAGCGATAATCCGCATGACGATGTAGGTACCTACATACATTGGCGCACCGAGCGGGGGGCAAGGGGGGACGTGGCCCCCTTCCTGGAACTCCAAGGTTGCTTGTCAAAGTAGTGCACACTTTAGTCATATGTCGTAATGATTATTTGCAGATGTCATAATTGGAACCTCTGGACACTTACACACTGCGCAATGTCTGCATACAGAAAAAAAATTTGTAGGGGCGTGGGGTTTGCACGCTTGCCCCCCCTTGAAAAAATCCTGGGAATGCCCATGCCTACGTGGTAAGGTAATCCTTTAGTCAATTGGACCACAAATACGATACCCATCTCAGATCAGAAGTCTAAGTGGAACTAATTACTCCTCCCTGGTTGGGAACCACTGCCTTGGTCGGTCCTTTGGCTGGTTTTGTTTGCGTGCTGGTGTTTTAACAGTTGTTAAAAGAGTATTTCACTCAATTATGATGTCTGCACACCAATGGTTACAGAAAGTGGCTAGTTTTGGCTACTTTCTCGCGGCATGTTGGCGACTTTTCACGATTTTGACCTGGCAATTCTGGCCAGGACTCAAATATAGACCCTCCTGATTTCTGCTCAGGGATGCTACCATTACCATTACAGATGTGCCTCATTACAAGTTACGTGCTGATGCCATGCCCAAAATTACGCGCAGGAGGGCATCAACAGGGGATGGTTCCTCAGGGGTGGGACAAGCAAAACGTACATAATCAGCAAGTTTTGTCAGCAAGCACAAGTGCTGGCTATAACGTTCAATTATGAATGACCGGACACAAATCTAGTTGAAATATTTTGTATGCTGGCTACGCCATGAGAAAGCGTGTGACAGGATATCTTACATGGACACATATTCACTCTAGTCACGTGCAGCTTCGTTATGTTCATGTGCATACAGAGTGTTACTCTAAAGGCCAGCTCTGTCAATAACTGTACGCAAATATACGTAAGGACATTTATCTTATGTGCTTCAGCATCAGAAGGCTTTCGAAGGGCAAGCTGCTCCCTGATATAAACAGGGTCCCATGGCCTCAGACTTGGCTTTTGGAATTTGTTGTTCTGAAATAACTATATTACTATCGTGTTATCAGTCTTCGCTGACTGCCATACACGCGGGTGTTCCTTTTTTCAGGGTATTGGCAACTTTTAGCACGTGAGCTCACGCGCACCTTGTTGGGGCTCTGGCCCATACTTTTTCTCTTAAGTCTAATCACACTCGTACATGTCATATACGTCACAACACTGAGTAAGGCACGTCTGTTCAGACTGGCACAAGATACTGGTAAAACACTGACGGGGAACTTGAAGGGACAGATCACTAGGTGACTAGGTTCCCGAAAGAAGTATGCTACGATTAACACTTTCTACTGGCAATTAACATCCCGGTTGTAAATACCACAGTTCAAAGAAAGCAGGAGTGTGCGAAGATATGCACGTATCTTGATCATTACAGTAAAAGTAATAGAATTAGCCAATTATAATCGTGCTCCACTATCAGAGAGCGCAAACAAAGTAGGAGTGATCACTCAGTGGAGCACACTCTGTAATCTCAGACATTCATCAATGTGAGTGATCACTTGAATGATGACAAAGCACTGTGAGCCAAAAAAAAAAGGAAAAATAGAGAAGATCTCCTTTCTTCTGAGGAGCACTGAGGTGATCCCCAAAATTTTCTTGGTTGAAAATTTGAAAATTCTGAAAAATGAAAACTTGAAAATTTTCTTTTCTCAAGCAGGGGTAAGCGACTGAGCTGAGAAGAAAAAAAAAAAAAAGAAAAGAAAAGAAAAGCACCATTCCCACTGATTTTTTGAACAAAAATTTGAGGGTTGTTCTTCCAAGGACATTTTCAGGTTTGGACGTCGTTTTGTCGGGATGTACAACACAGTTTATGACCAGGGCTTCAATATTCTGCAGAAATATTTATAAGCTGCAGGTATCACATCAGAGGATACAAAAGGGACTGTATAATATCAGTTCACAGGTCTGCCTGACCATTACCAAATTTTAAAGAATACGGTAATTTATTAACGGAACAGAGGGTGCCGTTCCTTTCGTGCTGCCTATTGCTACTGCAAAGAGTGCCAACTCCCGAGGTTTCAAGGGTACACTTGTGACGAGCGGCTCCACGTGAACAAGAAAAGGATGCAAACTCGTAGATTTTCGAGCACTGTAAAATAAAATAAAAAAACAGAAAAACGCCAGGTTCTCCAGACCTGGAAAACTGCATTTTCAAATTCCCGGGTATTCGAGGGTTTCAGGGACCAGTGCTAACCAAGGAAAAGGCACCAGGATATTTCCACATCACGCGAGGATCATGTCGGCTTTCCACGGCTGCTTTCTCAGGCTGTTTTTGGAGATTTGACCTATGATTAGGGTTCTTCGTTTTCAGGTTTTAGGATTTTTCAATTTTTTTTTTTTTTTCTTTGGGGCGGGGGGGAGGGAAGAATCGGGTGCTATGTACGCACGAGGATTTGAGGAGAGATCGGGCACTACGATCTCCGCTTGATACGTCATCGGGGAATTTTCGGGCTAAACAAAAGCCATATGAAACAAGCCACTGCTGTGACACTGGGACGAGAAACGAGAGCCTTTACATTTCTGCTCGGAACTGGGGCGCGAATGACCGCGGTGTTCAAACGCCTGCCCGAGCTCCACAAAAGCTCGTATTTTTTCTCCCGAACGATGGGATTATAAAAGCGGGACAAATAGGTTGTCACAAATAGCTCTCTCTGCTGATATTATGATTCATTTTTACGACTTAGCTAGAATGGCAAGTTGAAAGACCGCAAGGATTTCGGGTAGATGTTTCGGTAGGTTTCGGTAGATGTTTCGGTAGATTTCGGGTAGATGTCGGGTTGCACCCAAGTTCTTGAACTTGTTCGGGGGTAACTATCGCGAAAAATTGGGTTTAACCTGAAAACGAAGAACCCTACCCGTGATACACCGCAGAACGAAAATATTTTCTACGGTGACTCCCGACGAACAGCTTGACAGATGAGGCAGGGTTTTGAGTCACATTAAATGTCACCTCATTGCTGCCCAACACTGGCAGAGCACACTCCGAGCAATTCAGGTTGGCAATAGACAAATGTTGACTGGTGCTCAGACTTCGATATAAATAAAAAATGGCTTCCACTGCAGGGGGCCACAGCACACCGACGTTCTACCACCTGCTCGAGGATTTACCCGTCACTCCAAAACATCCCCTAGTACAGTGAAACCCGCGTATAACGTAATCGCGACGTAACTGACGTAATTGACGGTAATCGCGAATTCTATCGTTATACGGGGTACATCGTGAAACGAGGGCTGACCTAAATAGCGCATCCCCCAAAAAGTCGCGCGCCCCGCGTGTAGCGAAAGAAAAAGAAGCAGATGCTAAGAAAACACGCGAAGCGGTGTGACGTCGCACTGGCTTGGGGGAAAAAAAAAGCGACCAGAACTCGTGGAGAGAATCGGGGAACATATCGGATAACTTCTGGCAACACCACACTTCGCTGTTCCGCAAGTCGGCTTCACCTAATGCCTGCGTGCTTTAGGAGAAGCTCGCTTTAGAACACTGTCGCGCGACTCGCGGGTGGAAAGCACGTGCTAGGCCTTTTGAATCATTTCGCGAATTTGAGCAGCATTGGTGAAACACGGAGACACAAACGCGTTACTACCTAACTCTTTCACTGACAATATTGTAAAACGAACCGTCGCTGTCTATTTTCTTGCCTCAATTTTTATTTTGGTTTAATTCTTTTGATGCGAATTTCGGATGATACGAATTTGTTCCGCTACCCCGTGAGATTTGTATATATTCGAGATTCTACTGTATCTTATCGCAGCGAGGTTACGCGCACGGGACAGCGTCCAACATCGTTATACGAGTGCTCGGAACCGCGGTCTCCATTGCAGTACGCGGGTCGTTTCCCCATAGAAACAATGTATATTTTGACGGCAAAAATCGGGAACCATCTTTTTACGAGGACATCGTTATACGAGAACATCGTTATACGCGATATCGCTATCCGCGGGTTTTACTGATACCCAATGTACAGTGCTGGATAAAAGTTTACAGAACGCGCGAGTGGCGTATTTCACTCTCGGTGTGACACACTAGCTGCAAGGATGACAAGTTCACTCGTTGCGACACACCGTGACAGTTTCGGTATCGCTCGATTGTTGTCATAAAGTGGTTTGGACATGTCTGTCCTCCGCTAGGGTGTCATGCAGAGGAGGAAACACACTGCACACACGTTGCGTAAACTTCTGTCCGGCGCTGTACCTGCAAGAAAGGCAAAAAAAAAACAAAGCCAGAAAACTAGCAGATATGGGTGTCATATACCCCGTACAGGACACCAGTTGTCTAAACCTCCCCGGCCACGATGAAGACATAAGACGCAGGTTTGCTGGTAAAAAGATGATCGAAGACCAGAGAGAGGGAGAGAGGAAGACGCAACACGAGACGACAAATTACAGACCATGCAGCAAAAAAGTTAAACAGATAAACTCCTTTGCGAGTTTTTCTGCCCAGTTACGCATCAAGATATGCGCACATATCAGCACACCCCTGCTCTACATGTAAGACTTCTCAATGGCATGTTTTACCTCCAGGCAGTACAGGAACAGACAACAGGTGAGGAGGCACTGAAGGCAGCTTTGTGGCACCGCTCCGGTTGCTCTTCCCTGGTGAAGCCATTGAATGCACGATTATGTTTGCAATCAGACAGATAGCTACAGCCTAGAGCTTCAAAATTACCTGGCCGACTGAAGGGAGCCGCACCGAAAGGGTCAACTGTAAGGTCACCACTGCTCATGACTAGGCTTTCACGGCTTTTTACATTGGAAATGCCTGCATGTACGCACATACGAATAAACCATAGGCACCAGCCCTGCAGTAAGGGCAAAGAATCGGTTGTGTCGTTATCGTGTGAAGTTTTCTCTCGCTGGTCCTGCTTCGGTACAATATTGCCAACGTAGAGCAACACGATACATGCCAGCCCCGTGTTGTGGTACAATCTTTCCCAGTCCTGGCTACCGTACAACCGAGCAAAGATATAAAATTCGGGATGTGTTGTTTACTTTGTCAGAAAGCAGAAGCTACGTCATGCCGAACGTTAGTAGAGAGATTAAATTAACGTGTCTCGGAATATGTTAGGGGTGCCGTTGGCGTTAGCATTAGGTGATGCAAGGACATTGCACTTCCTCAGCCAGGAAGGTCTGAAGCGAAGCTTGTTTCGAAATTATTTCCCCGCTTCCACGTTCTGTTCGATCGTGTTGTGTCTGGCTGTGTTTGAGCCTCTGTGGCTCACGCTACTACCTTCTAACGCTTCCAAAACTATTAAACACTCACTGCTCTGCGAACCTCTCCTGATACGGTCAAACTCTTGCCCAAACAGATGGTCTTCAGTTATCTGTTCCATTGAGGTGGCTTCAGCAAAAGGGTTCCACTGGTGATGCTGGCAGTGCTGAGTGACATTTTCAGTTCCTGGCAGCTGCTCCGCTGCTGGGGAAGAAATGCGGCCCTGGGACAGCTCAAATGGAGCCAGAAACTGGGATGTTTCTTGGGCAAATGGCCTGGAATAAGGTAGGCATCTGTAGCTTTGCATACACCTACGACACATGCATCCTATGCACCGATTTATCCAGACTCTCCTGCACCCCCCCAAATGTTCTGCAATACCGCGCTAACTTTACGTGTGCACGCCCATTGAAGGGCTTCATTATTTCAGCTTCAAAGCATGGAACCTGCATGGACCACTGATCCTATTCCTAACGAAGCATGCTATCCTCATGCCTCCTTCGGACTGTAGATCTCTTGATTGCAGGTTCATAACTTCAGGATGCACAGCAAGGTTCACACGTGGGGGACCAATGTGAGCTTACACAACTACCATATTTTCACGCGTATTAGCCGCGGCTTATGCGCGATTTATTTTTTTCGCGGACGCTCTGCGGCTTATCTGTGGGTGCGGCTTATCTGGTGACTATTTTTCCCAGGTACTTTCCCCATACCCCGGGTTAAACGAACAGGACGGAACAGGACCACCCTGCCATTGCACGAACAATACCGAACAGGGGCGGGTCCACTCCACATTCGAGTGGACTAACCAGTCAATCCACGAAAAACACGCAACAAGGGCACAATCCGATCTTAGTAGAACACTAGAACTGACCTCTTTTGTTATACATCATGCCGACACCGGAATGTGGACAGGGTTTATGACCTTCCCCACGGTCTCCTTTGTCGGCAGACCCACAGGAAGGGTTCAATACACCTGTCATCGGGATAAAACGTGGTCAGCTAAGCGTCAGTTCTCATTTGACGAGAGCAGCAGCATTCGTGGACACGGGCACGGCAGTTAGAGGTGAGGCATGGCTCCAACGCTGAGGCACAGCCACGACAGCGGCTTCAAACTAAAAGTCGTCGACTTCGCAGACAAGTACGTGAACAGGGCAGCTGGCAGGGAGTACAGCGCTGACGAGCGTTGAGCGTCTCTGTTGATTTTGTATGTGCATCACTGGTTTAGCGCACAAAGCAGTCGCGTCGTATTACCCGCGGCTTATCTGCGAGTGCGGCTTATCTGCAAAAACATTTTCGAAATGTATCTAAAAACGAGTCCTGCGGCTTATCTGCGGTGCGGCTAATACGCGTGAAAATACGGTAGTTCTGTGCACAAGGAACATTGATATAATGAACACTGCTTGAGTACACCTTGAGATATGTTATGTATACCTGTACCTTGAAGCATACCTTGTATAAGCATGCTTTCAGTACACCGTCCACATTGTTTGGAAGGTGTTCCTTTTGGGCATATTCGCTCAGACATTCCTTCCCAGCACTGTTACTAGCTGTCAACAAGCAGACAGAACTGAACACTGAGAATATGCCACGAAAATTTTTTTTTTTCCAAAAAATTGAAAGGAATGGAAACAAAACTCGGTTACTGCTGAGTCAAAGCTTTGCCGCCCAAGCCACTGCATACAATGAGACAGAAACTTTAGTAGTGTTCACCCTCTAGGCATAAAATGTAGAGCAGAGCATCCCATGAGACTGCTGTCTACTCAGCGATAGGTAATTAGAACAACCCGTCCACTGTGACCAGAACTCTGACATTATGTGAACTCTATGGCGATTGCTTGGAGCTGCCAGACAGAGCTCTAAGTCGGTGGTTGTTGGCAGATTAGAGGCACTTAAGGCACTGTTGGCGGGATGGAACGCATCGAAGGCACGAAAATTTACATTTTTGAATTTTGTCGCCTGGAAATTTTGGCCAATTTTTCTGGAGACGTGAAAAAAAAAAAAACGAAAGAACCGCTTTTTTCCCCAAAATTTCCGGGTTTTTTTCTGGGGCTTCGCATCTCTACACTCACTCAACTGTGCTGCCTATCGTCACAGCACTTGTTCATGATTTTCCCACACTCAAACTACTTTTTGGCCACTTCCCTGTCAATCCACTGACATTTCCAGCCGCATCAAAACTCCCTGACAATTCACAGCTTTTCAGGTTGGTAGACAACCTGTAAATACAAAGCTCCAAAATGCGTAGCTGCAAATAGGACACCTCGTACTCACTTGACAAAGGCAGACGTATCACTAACAATACGCCGATGGCTCCGTTGGCTAGGTGTTGGGGAAGCTGGTGGAGTGACAGAGAGCTCAGACACTTGCGGCGGCGGTTGCAGCACAGCACCGTCATGCGCCACTTGGATCCTGCGGCAACAGGAGACGGTCCAGGTTATAGGAAGTGTCTTTTTTTTGTAAGCGTATGAGCACAGTTTATCCTCCGGAAGCACAGCTGACAAGAACTGTAGTTTAGGCGTTTTTGCGCGACATTTTCGTAGCAAAAAATGTGGCGCAAAAACACACTGCAGCAATCACGCATTTGAGTGGTGACAACCAATGATGAGTTTACCTGCAGCTTGCGCATCATGAAGTACCTCAATATTCCTTCCCTTCACAAAGAATAAAGTCTACTGGAATTGATTGGAGTTACATTTGTAGCAATTACAGTGAAACCCGTGTAGAACGATATCGGGGGTTATCGCTAATGTAATCGTTATGCGAGGGATATCGCTACAGGAGGGCTGACCTAGGCCAGCGCCATCCTACGGAAGTCGAGCGCTGCGCGTTATCTCGCGAGCGACGCTAACGACGAACGCTACAAAAGAGGGTGGGTACAATCTCGATGATAAAATCTAGATACGATCATGGATGATACGAATTTCGGGATGATACAAATTATTTTCCGGCCCCGGCCGGAATGCCTATTCCTCCTATGTATTTGAGTTCGGATGATACGAACGAGCCGAGGATGCGACAGAGGTCGTTCCCCCGTGACGCACGAGCGCGAGTTATGCTGCTCCTTCTTTCGAAAAGGGAGGGAAATCCTTACCATCCTCACCACCGCGACCAGAACACGTGGAGGGAACATATCGGGACAACTTCTAGCAACATTATGCGCGCGTCACCATTGCGCAGGTCGGCTTCACTTAACACTTGCGTGCTTTAGGAGAAGCTCGATTTAGAACACTGTCGCGCAACTCGCGGGTAGAAAGCACGTGCTGGGCCTTTTGAATCATCTCGCGAATTTGGGCAGCATTGGCCAAAAACGGAGACACAAAGGCTTTACGACCTACCTCTTTCTATGACAGTAATAGAAAATGAACAGTGACTGTCTATTTTCTTGCCTCAATTTTTATTTTGGTTTAATTCTTTTGATACGAATTGCGTATGATACGAACTTTTTCCGCTACCCCATGAGAAAAAGTGCGAGGGTACATCCTCCTGACGTTGACAGTGTCCTACAATTCGCAGAAGGGTGCAGCACCGAACAGCGTGCTGCCAAAATTGGTCCGCGAGCGTAAGGGCGTCAGATATCGCTGTACGAGTACTCAGAACGGCGAACTTTATCGTTATGCCCGGGTCCATTCTCCATAGAGACGATGTATATTTTGACGGTAAAAGTAAAAACGATCGTTCTACGGGGTATATCGTTACACGAGGGATCGTTGTGTGCGGGTTTTACTGTACGCATATTTGCTGTGTTGTGCGTAACGTCATTACCGTAATCGATACCTTTTGTCCGTATCGCAGTGCAGATCACGATACTTCGCAACAAATCAGGTAAATCGGCATCTGAACAGTATTTTCGTTACAAATTGATGGTAAAGTGATCTCCGCATTGCTACCGATATGGTGCCACAACCCTTTCTTCACTGGGTGTGTTTGCTAGTTTTATTCTGCGTTTGGAAAGCTGCGACCTGCACACAGGTCACGTAGAACAGGGACAGAGAGAGAGCCTTCGAAACGTTCACTGCATATATTTAAGGCAGTGAGCACAGCAGCTCCCTCTAGTGTTTCAGCATCTGTTCAGTGTCGCTACAAGACGCTTACGAGGAAGTGCACTAGGAAGATAGACGACACCTTTGTGCGCCAGCTATTAATAAAAGTCATCCGTTATGTCTAAGATGATTATAAATATTCTGCTTTCTTGTTGCAAAACTGTCTTCTCACAGTTCGCTAGTGTACAAGTCGAGTAGCCAAGTAAGCGAGATTTTGGTGTTGCAGATTTCATGAAACTTTGTATTTTCAGCAAAAGTATGCAGGTAAAGTATAATGCAGTTTTTTTATTTTTTGTAACAGTAGCAGTAGCAGTTTGGTAAGTTACTTTGTTACCTTCAAAAGTAAGTACGGACATATGTATTTCGCTATTCTTTACTCAAGTAACAAGCATTCGACACTGCGACAGAGCAGTTTGGTAATAGTTTGGTACTGACTATTTAGACACGTTTTTGCGTTCGGTCAATCAGATGTTGGCACAGCTACCATGTGCCTCCACACAATGTTTGTCACGTCTAGGTTAGCACCCTCACAATCTATACCAACGGCACAACAGGGCTAAAAGTGAGGCGTTTCAGAAGCAGGATTACAACCATTCAGTGCTGTTCCACACAATTGAATTTTCCGCTGCAATTACTCTAACGGAAATGTTTGCAGGGTTTCCTTAGGAGACCTTGTCGGTGGTGTCGTGGGACATTTCATTTCTGTGACACGTTAAAAAGCATCTCTTCATGGTTGCTTGCATGCGGTACAGTGGCATAGTGAACGACCACTTCTGCAACACGAGTGTCAACTTGGTCTTTCTCAGCTTTGGGTGTTGTGTCGTCTGTGACAAGATGAAGCCTCACAGTGCCCTTAACCTAAGGCTTACGACAGAAAGGTTGTTGTAGAAGCTCATTTCACAACGACGATTACTTTGGTGTGACGATGATGATGAGGGTGTTCCATCACCACAGGTGATACTCTACCCCACTGCTCATGGAAGCTGATATGATGATGATAATGATGATGATGATGAATATAATGAGGAGCCTCATACTGAGGACAGCTACAGCTCCGAGGGCATTGTTTACAGGACGGGTTTCACCATGGACCAAGTAAGTGCTCTTAATGTCTGATTTTCCTATTCATGAGTACATCAAAAAAGCTGCGGCGGTTTGTTACGAGTAACGATAAATACTGTAAAAGTACTTATTGGAACAACGATAATGCTCCAGGCTTCCAGAGTCTGAAAAATCCATTACTGAAGGACATTTTGCAGCTTTACCGCACATCAATCAATCAATCAATCAATATCTATCTATCAATCAGTCAGTCAGTCAATTAAAATCAATCAATCTATTAAAATTTTGAGTAACACAGTAGAAGCCTCTAAAAAAAAACAATCCCCAACAGAAGTAATAGTGATTGTTAACACGTTAAATCAATGTAATACTTTTCATCACCTGGGCTGAACGGTTCCTGGTTGACTTGAGATGGGTTGAACTCCTCCGGGTTGGGTAACAGCATTGGGAAGGACAGGGTGAATGCTCACAGACGGAGTAGAAGCAGGTTGAACGGGTGCCGTGTTAATCGCATTATTGCTGAGCGCTGGTTGAACAGCTGCGGTTTCCACGTAGGTTGTGAAAAATGCTTCCAGAGAAGAAGAATTCATCCGGACTCCAGGCTGACTGGGCGTCACAACTGCCGAAGGTGGCGCAGATGCTGCGGCAGTTTGCGCCCCTGGTGGGGGTGGCAAGAGGCTCCCAATCCCGGCCTTGCTATATGGACCGCATGGGCTCCGCACAGAATCGTACTCTGCAAGAGCAAAGAAGTGGTGCGTAGTTAACTAGTTAAGTAACAGCGATAGGGCAACAGACTTTAGAGTTGTTCAAATTTTGCTTCTGTAGTCTGTGTCATCAGGCTGTCTACTAAACTGTAGCCTTCAAATTCCCTGACTTCTCCAGGTTTTCCCTGACTATTTCAAGCTAATTCCCTGATCAAAACAAAAGGGAACTTGGTGGCCTGGTGCTACGTTTTGGCACAGATCCTTCGTAAAACGGATCCTTTATTGAGAAATTAGTAAGACTGCCCTACTTTTCTGCCTCTGAGCTTGTCGTATGACTGCTGTGAGCTGCTACTCGCGGTAACGTTTCTGCGGCGTGGCCGCTGAACCACTCGTCGGCACTACATCGTGCCAGCGCTTGTCTGCAATTTTCCCTGACTTCAGCTGCCTTTTTGGCAAATTCCCTGATAATCACCTGACTTTTCATGTCGCATCAAAATTCCCCGATAACTCTCTGTTTATTATGTTTTCCAGGTTGGTAGACCAGACCGTTGGCAGATGCAAAATATCCACATGCAAAAACTCAAGGTGCATCGTCCCTACTGTGCTGCCATGCAGAAATAATTTGAAATCATGCGGGGAATGCATATAGCAATCTTCATAGTGCTCTTTGCTGTTCAAACCACATTTCTGAATCTGCTCTGGGCAGATTACACCTGCAGCTCCACAAGCTGTTAGTGGAGGAGGTTTAGGGGAATGACATGCCTGAATGACATAATGAGGATACCTAAAAGGACAAAAAGAAAGAGAGAGAGACGCAGGCCGTACTATTGCGCCCGGTCACTCCATAACGCATCTGTTGGTCACCACTTTTGAGTGCCACTGCAAAGATACCTCTTGTGTGTCTCGCGAGGGGCGTAAGCCCCACATCATTATCATGATCTATCTCGAAGATATTAGACACATAGTGTTCGTGAGAGCCTACGTTGTGTGTCACTGCTGCTTGAGGACCATCGCTCTGTTCAAAATTGATCTATGCTTCCGTGGATGCAAAGCACACTTTCTACATGTGCGCAGTAGAGTATCGCCCCTGGTGAAGTAATTTCCCAATCCACATATTAAAATAAAGCTGTTGCTTTTCTACTTGCGTATATGTGTACACATCGAGTGTAAACATCAGGTTTGACGCAGGTGGTACGTGCGGGTTGTACGACCCAAGCCACGGTTACATGAACCCGACAGAAACGGGTCGAGTTGACTTATCGCACTTCTTCGCATCAATCCTCCCCAAACGATTGGTTGACACGGCCTGATGGGAGAGGATTTGCTCCAATAAGCCAACTCGACCCGCTTTTGGAGAGTTCATGCAAAAGTGGCTATTATGAGGTGACAGGAACGCACGAGAGAGAGCATACCTGTTGGGATAAGCGCCATTAGGAGCTCCATTTATAGCCATCATAGGGAATGCTCAAGGGCACACTATAAATTAACCCAGAGGTCCCCTTACAATACATTTATTGTCTTGTTCAAGCGTCTCATCCAGTGTTGTTCTTTCTCATTCGTTCGACTTTTCAAGTATGTGCCACCCCACCAGTACCAGTACGGCTAATACAACCAGCCCCATCTGAAATAATGGTCTGAGGAACCTCGTGGCGGACACATGCTGGAAAAGGACCTTTCCTGAATCGAAATGCTTTCAGTCGTTTGAGCACGTCGCTGGCACATTTTTATCTTTCTGAACTAGGAGAAGATTTTGCTCTATGATTCTGCGATAGATTAACAGACTATGATAACTGCGTACGCACGACCAAAGGTGGGCCGAGACATCGCGCTCATTTTCTTGTTATTTAGGTTCCGTCACTTATCATCCTCTCCCACTGCGAAGCCAATCAAATCTTCCTTACCTTTTTATGACAGAAATCTGACCTGGGGCTTTAAACATGAAGGAAAAAAAGATATAGCTGAAATCGTTCCAAAAGTTGCTCTGCAAAAATACTCCAAAAGCCGGGAGGCGACAGAACTGGACAAAAAAGTAGAGAAACTCCGACTTAACATAACAAAATAACAAGGCTTACTCAGACGTTGCGTTCGTCATGCGACGGACATCATCAGCACCAAACTGAATGAGAGATTACACAACCGGTCGCTATTTAAGGAGATGGGAGTATTGTTTGGGAAGGGGGTCACGGTTTTTATTACAAACCGAGGGGTCACCCCATATGTGCCAAGACTCTAGAAGCTTTGTGGGTCCCCACCTTTGTTCTCGAGCCCAGATGGGGACCCAGAAAGCTTCTAGAGTCTTGGCACATACGGGGTGACCCCTCAGTATGAGTATTTAAATATAAAGTATAAATACAGTATTTAAGTACCACATAAATAATATCGTAAATACTGCGAGGAAGATGTCGTCTGGAATTGCAGAAATAATGATGATCATAACAACCAATCACCAAGGAACAATAGGATGTATTTGCAAGTTTATCGTGTCGATTTTAATATTAGAAGTTTCTCGAAGATTGCATTTCCTAGGTATCCTCTGTTCGGCCGTAGAATCAAATTTGTAAAGAACACCTCTCCGCAGGTGCCAATGAAGAAAGGCTTTTATTAAATTCGACGAAGATGTTTCTTAAAACAAGGTAGTTGTGTAGTCCCCACCGTTGTCCGCAACAGCAGTGAAAAACTGGCCACGTAAAATGGTTTGTCGCATGGGCGTGCTCGCGAAAACATGGCAAAACTGCGCGGCTCTCCAAAATCTGTTTTGCCCTTGAAAGGTCAAATGTCTTCTTCCAGGGTCTTCAAAGGTCTTCTCTGCCAGATGATGTGCGACGCAAACGATAGCGCACCTGTTCGTGTCCAAGCTTTCTTCGCTACGCGTTCCTGGCCACGAGGCACACATACGTGAGCTTGCATTGCAAACGGCTTTATTTTATTCTTGTACTTTTTGCTTTCCACCACCCAGAGATTATTTATTTATTTCTACTTAAAATGCTTCCGGCATAGAAAGCGTTACGAGGAAGGTAATACATTGGAAAACAAATACACTGCTTGAAAATCTACATTCAAGTGATGCTAGCAAAGAGGAGGAACCTGAAGCATCCCCTTAAAGCAGCTGCGGAGCATGGTACCGAAATATTAAATGAGCGGGAAGTATTAAAATGCTCCGTTCCTGGACATCACCGGCAGTTTCTGGAAGTGTTGCTTACCAAGTTTCTCCGCCCACTGTTCACAAATGTTGCTCTAGGAGTAGCTGACAAGAATGACATGGCAAAATTTTTCTTTTCTCCTTTCATCACTAAACACCCTCGAAAATAACCTAGCGCTTATTTTTTTTCTATTATCAACTTCTCAACTAATTATCGTAAGCCCTAGTTCGTGTTGCAGAATTAAAATGTCGATAATATGCCACATAAAATTAGTTTCGCGATGCAACATCACTCATAGAAAAGCATGGCAATCGCAGCGCAGTATCCTAGCAGCGCCTCTTGCGGTGGGTGCCTGAAACGGATTGGACGGGCGGTGCTCTTTTTATCTCGGCGCCGTTGAAAAGGCATTCTCGAATACAGGAGGCTATGGCTGGAAGCAGTGTTTAATATGATAAATTATGAACAGCAGCTCTAAATATGATACTTTTGGTTGTCTTTATATTTAAAGTTAATCTATTTCTAGTTAACCAGGCTGCTAACCCATCAAAATATTTACAAATTTCTGCAGATTTATGTTTTAATGAATGGAAGTGAAGAATATGCTAGTGTCATTGGCCTCGATATAACGAAACCCACGGGGACTGCAATTTCTTTAGTTGTATCGAACATTTCGTTGTACCGAATTGAAGGTCACGGATCGCGACCTTTGCGAGCGCTGTAAGCGTCGATAACTCCCGCTACGATGCGGAAAAGTTTTTCGTGAAAAATGACAACAACTACAAATACAGCGCCAAAGTGCACCTACGGTATTTTATTCTTGCGTGAAATAGCCGGTTATACGCGTCTGCGTCGTGCCTAGAAGACGCGGTGTCACGCACTGTTCGTACGCCGCCGAAGCCTCCGCAGCTTTCTCCATATCGTGTTGCGATCTCCCGCAAACCTTCTACGTCTGTGACAGTGCGTTTTCCGTAAGGCTCTCCGATGCTACAGCATGTTTGTCCCCGTCAAGAAAATCATCTAGGCTGATTTCGTCACTTACGCCGCCACGTAAACGAAGCGTTTCCCAAGCGCGCGATGGCGCCTTGCGTCTCTTTTACTTGCTGCTCTTTTTACTTGGCTGCAACCGGACAGTTCTAAACAAGCACGAAAAGGAGAAGCCTCGGAAGAAAATCCCTAACCTTCCAATGACACAGACTTCCTTTTGTAGGCACCAGATTCCTACCGACCCTAATTGCGCGTGCCATCTTTCGCCGCGCGGGAACGGGACGCTGCTTGCGCCCTTTGTTTTCATGACCCTAAAGTCGGCTTTGGGGTTATAAACCTTATCTCGTTCTTTCGCTGTATCGAGGCGGCGGCTAAAAAGTGTTTCGTTGTAGCGGGAGTTAAAATACATTGATCTCTATGGCCCTCTACCGGGGAATCCAAATTATTTCGCTCTATCGCGAATTTCGTTATGTCGCGTTTGGTTGTAACGAGGTTGTGCTTGGGACCAGGGATCGGAACCGGTATTTTTTTCGGTCCGGTTCGGGTTCGGGTTCAGGCATATTGGTTCGGTTCGGGTTTAGCTCCGCTGAACCGAAATTATCAGCTTGAACCGGTTCAGGTATATCGGTTCGGTTCGGGTTCGGCTCAGGGAGAACCTCACCCCCGCACATACACAGACAAAAAAAAATCTGTCAGCGGTCGGGGCATTTACAGGGATTGTAACAGTTACTTTTTTCGGCCTCGGTTTAACCGGTCCACGGGCAGTAATTTTGCTACATGCAAGCAAGCTTACGCTCACCGTACACGATTGTAAGAGAAAGGTGTGAGATACCCGTTCAGGTGAGCAAAAAAACAAAAAAGGTCGGTCAGTAGTACAATTAATTCACCTCTGAACCGATTCCCGAACCGGTAACCATATCAATTTTTTTCGGTTCAGTTCCGGTTTGGCTCAGGACAAGCAAAAAAATCATTCGGGTTCGGTTCGGTTCGGGTTCGTCAGAAAATAACGGTTTTTTCCGGTTTTCGGTTCGGGTTCAGTTTCGGTTCCGATCCCTGCTTGGGACTGATACTACTATGTCATTTATCTATAGTAAGAATAAGATGGGACCTATTGCTGAACCTTGTGGGATACAGTCATTTTATTGCACGAGATAGGGACATGTACCCATGCGACGTAATGTATTGTAATCTGCAGGACAAATAATCATAAGACTATACTTTACTAAAGCTTTAGACTATCTACAGTCTTGTCACATATATATTCCGTACATTCAACTGATTTACAAGCCCCCACTGTGTATGCTTCACAAACCAGTCTGCAGCAATATAAATGTCCACTCAAGTTGAAACACAATTGAATTATGGCAGCCGAAAAAAGCTGCCCCATGAACTACAACGTTGAAGCACAAGCTTTTCTTCGAGAGAACACTATGTTAATCACACAGGTCACTGTTACTTGCTAGCGTCACAATGAGCGTTGAATGTTTTCAGATGCACTAGCGATATCTTGGTTAGGAAATGTACAAACACCAACATTCATCCACGCTCCCATAGCAACTGTCAACTAAGACGCAAAAATATTAGGGGTGTGCGAATATTCGAATTCTCGAATTCGAATCGAATATCAAACGCTCGAACTATTCGATTCGCGAATCGAATATCCAATATTCGATTTTTCGAATATTCGACTATTCCACGAATATGAACGACACAACCCGAAAGTGGGCTTCACCTGATGCTTCCGTGCATGAGGTGAAGCCTGCTTTACGAAATTGCTCTTGCTGCAGGACCAACACAGGCGGGACGGTGTTTCATTTAAGATAACGTTATCCAAAGTTAGTTTTGTAGACATCGTCTGCAGAAGGGGTGGCGCCCCTCCAACATGCAGTTTAGCGGTGCTGACGAGGGACTTTGATTTGATGTCTGTGAGGTTGCCTTTAAAAAGTTAGAACTCTTGAACAATGACTACAGCCCACGAAAAAAAAGGTTGTCTTAAAGATGTCCTTTACGTCTAAAATTTCAGTAGTGCAACTTCCCAGGGCGAGTGCAAAGAAACTAAAGGGTGTTCATGGGCAAAGCTGAGGCAGGATGCCAATTCGTTTGTTTCACAAATGGCCTGTGGTTCTCTAAAACAATTACATCCTCATCCGTATAACATGCTACTGCCTGACATAAAATTTTGAAATGAAGGTAACCACTCCAGTACTCCAGTAAGTGTAGGCTCACCTGAAAAGCAGGAAGCACTCTCATGTAAAATTAAAGAGTAGGGGCTTTAAACAAAAGAATTGCATGTCTCTCTTGTGACAGTTAATGCAAGAAAAATTACACTAAAGCCATGGGCTACAAAATGGAAACTTTTAGTGCGAAGGTCACATATTGTAAATTTTGCACGAATATTCGATATTCGATTCGGTATTCGGAATTTTTTCCCTCATTCGATTCGATATTCGATTTGACTTAAAATATTCGGATTCGCACACCCCTAAAAAATATACTAAGTTTGTGGCTCACTAAGGATCTAGCAATAACTCGAGACTTTTCCTGTGCGACATACGGGCTTTATTCTGTCATTATTGTTGCGTGAGTCGCTCCCAGGCGTGAATCAAAGGTACATGTAAATGAAAGGTCGTCCCTCGAGTACAGTAGTCGGCACTGAAATAGTGAACGGGATTAAGATCAGGGACTCGGTACTCCTGAGGTTACTGTGTTGGTCAGAAAAAGGAACAGCAGTAACTGCTGTATTCTAGAATGATCCCTTCCTTTTAATTGTTCCATCAAAAACAGTTTAACCCTAGAAAAAAAAAAGAGAAACTACCATATTTACTCATATATAAGACAAAACTTTTCACCCAAGAAATAACTTATAACGTTTTATTTCGAGATATCTGCAGCAAAAAGAAACATCGCGATTCTCTCTGATCTTGCGTTTGTCCCTCATTGTTGGGATTCTCCCACATCAAGTGTTTACAAACAAAAAGTTGTTAAACTACACTGCTCACATAACCTGCCCGTCTTATACGTTACGGTGCCTTTAACGAAAAATGTGAATCAGCTTCACCATATTCAGAAACGATTAACATCGTCGATACTAATGCGACTAGAAGGATTGGTGCTAACTACTTCACTCAGATGAAACCAAAAGACTTATGATTCAGGAAAAATCGCAGCTTGTAGCCACCATCGACTGGGGCTGAATTGCATTATCGAGCAACCATTGCTTCCGTCAACCGCACTTGCGAAGACGTGTCGTCTCAGGCTCTCCAACGTTGCCACAACCGCAGCCATTTCACTGGTGATGACAATGGTCTTTGTCTGTCCACACTGGTGGTACTTCGCTCAGTCGCATTCTGGGAACATCTTCCAGAACAGCGGTCACACGTAGTCGTGTACTCTCCGCGGCTGGTTGTGCTCAGCCAGGAAATCCGTGAAAAGGCACGTGGCACGTACGAGGAACACGTGCGTGTATTTCTTGTGTTTGGTGAGCGCCATCAGAGGAGACGAAACTATCTTACGAGAACGGACCGCAGATAGGACGATAGCATGCCTTCTTGAGAAACACATTATCTGCCACAACCTCCAGCCATGGATGGTCATGCCGCGAAACATGCGTTACGGGCTATCTGATTCTTCAGGAATACGTTTGTGCAGCTTTTTAAAGGAAAATGAGAGAAGAAAAGGCCACACCCAAGCCCAGAAGAAAGCCCAAGGCCACAATTTTCAGGGATACTGGAGGGCACGTTCGTACGATTGGAAGACTGGACGAAATTTGGGAGTCTCCCGGATAATCCGGGAGAGTTGGCAGGTACGCCCCACATGCAACATATTCGCTGCTGACAAAGTCGATATTGGATTGGATTGAATTGGATTGGATTGGAAGGGAAAATAATACTGGAGTTTGCGGCTGCATGCGTGGAACAGGCTACTTCGGTGCACTTGTACCGCCAGAGTGCAGTTAATGTCGGAGAAAATCAGGGGTGGGTGCCGGTAACGATGTAATGACGGCATAATTAGTGTAGAAGTTGAAAAAAATATTAGGAGATGAGATGAGTACTGCAGTTCATATGATGCGCATGTGTTAACACATATACACATGCGCAAAGTATTCCATCCGTTTCATGCGATATCTATGCTAGCTGCCGCAGAACGATAGAAGGGACTGCCACGTACACAAAACACAAGGTTAAAAACACGTGCAGCCCCCTAGCGGGCTGGGCAGTACGTTTAACATCCTCCGACACTAGCTTTCTGTTTCCCCTTTTTCTGATGAAGAGCGTCCACTCGAAACATCAAACACCCTAAGTATAGTCTTCCCACTTTTTTCCCCACTTGGGTACACTAGTCCCAGCTTTTATTCTAGCTGGTGCAGGCTAGTTGTCTGGAACATTTCCTCGAGTCTGGAGAAATATGCACAAAGGCTGCGCCTCTTCCTCTTCAGATGCAAACGGTTGAGACGAGGCTCTATCTTTAAGTACACTTACAACATGGCGATTCGTAGTTTCCACGGACATTTTACGTTAGTTTAAGCATGATGTTGAGGAGCTTTGCCCATTACTGCTGCCCACGCCACAATAAAATTAGAGCGACATAATTATAAATTTCTGTACGTTTTTAATTCAGCGTTAGCATCGCGAAGCAACCACGTATAGGCGTGGACAGGTTAAGGGGGCACAGTAGGAAGGAGTGGGGGGAGAGGGTGGCTAGTATGCACGCTGGGCCGCCTTCACGGGGAACTGTGCTGACGTTCGTCTGGAAACCTTAACAATAAAAGTTATAAAAAGATGAACACAGATTCCAACAACAAAGAGCATTTACTTTCAAGAATTTAATGGACTGCCAAATACGTCTATCACTGCAGCAGGGACTTCCTTTTAGAGCACTGCACGGGCCCGGGCCCCCGACCCGGCCCGCGGGCCGGGCTGGGCTTGTTATTGGCTGTGTGCTCCGGGCCGGGCCGAGCCCGGGCCGACAAAATACGCCAGCACCACGGGCCGGGCTGGGCCCGGGCCGTTAAAATACGCCACCATCGCTGGCCGGGCCGGGCCCGGGCCGACAAATATGTTCCCGAGAGTCAGGCCCGGCCGCGCCACGCAGCTAATTCCACACATTGGAGATGCATTAGTTCATATCATCATGCGCTTGCGTCATTCCTGTGCATATTTTGCAAAGACAAGCAAAGGGTACTGCATTATGCATATGATTCGACCCTCTAGAACATTCTCCAAGCCACTTTACATTGCTCCTCACTCCTCACATATTTCACAATCACTTTGGCAAAGCTTGGTGAGAGGGATAGGGACTGGGAGAAGCAGTTTGTCGACAGCATGCTCTATCTCCGCAAAATCTTGACAGTGTAACGATAACGCCCCGTGCGTTCTGGATTTAATTTGGTCTCGTGCGGTTACGGTGTTAAACCGCCATCACTTGTATGTTTGTCTTCTCTCCTGATAAATTTACTTATAAATTTGTTTGATAATCGCCAGAAACGCGTACGTCGCGGCTGGAAATACTAGGCCGGGATCTACTCGCCGGGTCACCGGGCCGGGCCGGGCTCTATTTGCTTAGACGCCGGGCCGGGCCGGGCCGCATAAAAATATGAAGGTCCGGGCCCGGGTCGGGCCGGGCCATTTTTCGATGCGCCCGGGCCGGGTCGGGCCCGGAAAAGTCAGCCCGTGCAGTGCTCTACTTCCTTTCCCTCTCCTGTAGTATATTTCCCTCTGTACTAACACGTGTTGCCACCCTCAATAATCAGTGGGCTTCCTAAATCTCTTTTTTTTCTACTATTTTTCTGTCGGAATACTGTGCATAGTTTCTGTTGGGTGTGCGCTTATCCTTGGAGGACTTCATATTTCTGTAAAAAAGAAGTGAGGTTTGCATGCCAATTTTGAAAATTCAATTGAAAAAAATAAATTACCCACAATTAAAAATTGTCCAAAGCCTTCCTCAATGGTGGCAAAAGTTTCCAGAAGGTAATTGCCAAAAGTCCCACAATCCTTTTGTGGTTATAACTTTTTATCACTTTAGGTGAAACTCCCTGTATATCCCATCCACCCACAATCTCCAGAACACAAAAAGAGAACCCATTGTCTACTGTTTTTGTTGTTGCAGTGCCCACTGAGACGTTTGTTTAGGCATCTGCCCATGATAGCATATCATACTATCAGAGAGGGAAAGGAAGTTCCTGCTTTAGTGATAAAGATGGATTTGACTGTCCATTAAATTGTTGAAAATGAGTGCCCTATGTTGCGTAGTCTGTGTTAATCTCTTTAGAGCTTTTTATCGTCAAGGAAATGTACCAACAAGCCAAAATGGATGTCGTCTGCAAAGACTGTTGGAAAACCCGGAAAAAAGCTCTGACAGTGGAACCGGTGCGGGGGATGCAAACCCGCATCACCTCCCAGTATCGATGTGTAAAAGCGATCATCCCAACCACTATGCCGCGGGAGGGAGTGATTAAACGTAAGTAATCTTACCTTGACTAGGTGTGACAGCAGGAACAGGAGGTTGCTGAGGATTAGTGGGGGTAGGCCTCCGTGCAGAGCTGGCCGGTGTCTGTGGAATAAGAGGTAGGCCCCCAACACCAGGTGGCACCTGAGAACCCTTGGGTCGCTGACGGGGAGCCACAGACGTCCCTTCAGCCACTGGTACTTGCATTGTCCTGAACAACACGCAATAATGCAGCTCTAGATTGCAGAACAGACCTATCCCTGTTTACAAACACATGACGTCGATATGGTACAACAGCGTCGCCAACTGAGCAGAGTGGAACTACTACAGCCACAAATCAATAAGTCACAAGAAGCCACGTTTAAATGTGGCTTCTCATGTCGTACGATCTTCTTGCAATTCTTTATGTATTACAGTAATCCCTCGCTTTTTACGAATTATCGCTTATTTCAAAGTTTCACCAGGTCCCGATCGAAATGCCCGTATTTTGAACTGCTTTATTCGAAGTTTACCGCAAGCCCACTCTGCATTATGAAAATGCAAGACTCAGTTATGCTAGATGGCAACATGCGCTTCTCGCTGTTTCCCTCCAGGACGCTTGAGAACACAGACGCCAAACAACGGGCAGCGCACTGGGACTGGGAACCCGAATGATGACACGAAAGCGACTAACAGCGTCACCTCGTTTGTGTGTGCCACTTGCACAAAGAACTCACTCGTGATCTTCGTGAAGGAATATGGCTTTGCGGAATGGCCCGCACTGTTTCGGTTTCGACATGTCAACCAGCATCATCATTAAGTCACGGTGACGTTTCTGCGGTAGAGGTCTATTAGCTCCTTATTTGACGCGATGATGCCTTAGTAGTCTGATGTATGTATGTATTTGAATTTGAGGGTTCAGGACCTAGCATCTTTGTAAGTCGTTATGGCATTGTATATATCATTATGTATTATCTTGCTTGCTACATGCATGCATTGTGTCCTTTGTCGTCGTTGTATATAATTAATGCATTCTCATCCTTTGCCACTTGTAGCTACCGTGTCACCTACTGTGTTGCAATAATTATCTGCATTGTTTCACCTTTGTATTTTTTTTTTCTTCTTTTCTTGTATCAATATACCGCCACTCCTACTTGGGCCCCCTGAAGGACGCCAGTAGTATCAATAAAGAGTAATAAAGAAATAATAATAGCCATCGAAACCTCACAATGACCGAGAAGTCACTCGCCTAAATGACTAAGGGCGAAACACGTCTGACAAACTGCACGATAATTTTTTGTCGCGCAGTTTCACATCGCCACTTGTCACACAGCTGATTCAGACACACGGGTGACAGCATCCCCGTGGAATACAACTCTGGAATGCAGCGTTCCAAGAACACCGTGGCCACAGCTACGTACGCTAACGCAGCAAGATTAAGGCAACAAAATTTGCTCACATAAAATAAAATACAGCGAACAAAAGCTAACCTGTTTTTAGCGAATGCAATGAAATCAGCCACCACTCAACGTATTCTGAACACACAATGCCTACCATTTTCCCTGCAACCCACTACACCTACAGGAGAGGCAGCATCGTTTTCTGCTGGGTTCGTGACGTCGCCTCGTGTGCACGGCAACCCTGTGCCAGGGGTGAAGGCACCCCGAGTCATTTTATCATGCTCTGCAAGGAGGAGGTAAACAGAGAGCGAACGGATCTCCTCATACTGAAAGTAACTATAACCATAAAGCTGACGCGGGAGCGCAGCGTGAAGGGGTTTTGACGGAGATGTGTGACACCCGTAAATCTACACTGCAACCACGATTTCGTGTAATATTCGGGATTGAATTCGCAACCCTTTTAATCATCGAACTGTAAAGGAGCCATCCTAGTCGGAGCATGATGATGTTCCGAGAGCACAGAAGAACGTGAGGAATATGACAAGGAATGAATGCGCGCTAATTATTGGGTGAGGCCTGTCATACTGCACCCCCCTTTTCTTTGTCGCCACTCCCTGTACATGGCAACTAGAACTCCAAATGCCTCTACTCCTTTTTTCTTCTCGTTGTATTGGAATCACCCAAATACAGTACTTCTTTCATGCTTGTGCGCTATTAAGATAACATCAATGATGGCTCTACTGTGAGCCCATGACTGACATACTGAAACCTGAAAGTATCGTGCTGTTTGAACCATGACCTACTAGATTATAATGACCATGTCAAGACTGTCATAATCGATATAATCATCCACACCATTCGCTAGGAGCACTACAGGTCGGCCCACGAGATCTACATCGTGACTGAACAAAGGAAATTTGAATTTTGAACGTGCAGAAGTGGACTTACAACTACCATAGCAGACGGCAGCAACAACACCCATGAAAATGTGTAGAATGATGATGAGAATCAACTTGATGAAGAACAGTTTCTCTTGGGACACCAACGGTTGCACAAAAATAATAACGAGAACACAATAAATAATAATAAGCCAAATACAATATACTGTAGAAATTGAGGGAGCAATAACCATGTCGATGAGCAGTGCCACTGCTGGCCTCCAAATGCTGTGTTGGGAAGGCCTCCATATGATATGGTCGCTAGAATATAGCAGGTTCCAACGTTGTTCCACGAATGCTCTCACGCACCCCATCTTTTCCAACTGTAAATACGATACTCTGGTACACCATGCAATACGTGTAGCACGCAGAGATCGAGGTAACTCGTTACAAGTATCGTTAGAGTAACTAAGTTCCTTTTTTTTGGTAAATTTTAACTTAACTCGGTACTTTTGTGCTGTGGTAACTTTCAGAGCAACTCGTTTCTTTTTTGAGGTAACTTTGCCAAAGTAACTTACGCTAAGTTCCAAGTTAATTTTAATTCGCTTTTCACTCACGTCCACATATTTTCTTGCTTACTCTCCCTTTCTTTCATGGCATTTTACGCCATAAAACGTGATATTCAATCAATGGCAGTATTCTATTCAGGAAGTAAGAACCACAGCCATTGAAATAAAGCTGAACCATTGTGCACCCACAGGGAGTAAGACCCTGACCCAAAGCGTTCGAATTGTTGGACATAAACGAAAACGATCTAAGCGTGTTGCACTCCTCCGCAGGCAACTCATGGTCTAACTCAACTGCTCACGCGCGATGCGCCTGTGTAGTGCTATTTTCTGCCCGAAGTAACTTGGAAGTAACTCGTTCTGTTTTTCAAGTAACTCCGTAACTGCGAGTTACATTTCAGGCTGATGAACTTCTCTATTAACTTACATTTTTCGCACGATAACTTAACTCGCAACGAGTTTTTTTTTTACGGGTAACTTCTCGATTTATGGTAGCACGTAATGAACTTCAACTGTCTAAGTGTCAAAACCCCAAACAAGACATAAACAGAGACTACAAACAACTGTTTCACTGAGCTTGAGTGAAACCTTGGAGGTCAAAGAACCTCCAAGGTTCTTTGACCTCCAAGGTCTCCAAGGTCATAGTCTCTCGGGCCAAAACGTACGTGACGTTTTCCATGGTTTTGCGCAACTGAGCCCCAATCATCCATCATCTGTTCCTATGGCACGCACTACACATTAAAAAAAAAAAAACTCCACAAGAACACTGCACAGGAAGTAGTATATACCTCTGAGGTTTGGAAGCTCCTAGGCGGCTCTCACTGTCCAGTTGAGGCTCGGGCAGCTGTTCGATGTCTGGTATGGGGGAGTTCTGCAAAAATTAATACAAAGTCGCTATCAAACCCTTACTCAAACCAATACTTTTCATCCCGCATTGACCATCAGCACAAAGTAGGGATACCTCACTGCAGGACTAGCACTTTTTCAAACTCGTTTGTACCGAGAACAAGCGTTGACTGGAATCACCTTCCATCTTCACTATTTTGTACCAACTCGGAAACATTCCATAGAATCATTACGGATCATTTGTAAAACCACTCCCCTCTGTAGTGCTTTGCCCTGAGGGTACTAATAATTACTAGGGTACTAATTAATAAATAAATAAATAAAGCCAGTCGTGTGCCTTCTGAGAAGAGAGAGACTAAAATTAAAAAATTATGGCATTCAACGTTTGTTACGAATGTGTGACTCCTGCGCATTTAGGAAATTTTGGAGAGTTACGAACGTGGGTTATATAGCCAAAAAATTATGGTAGCCGAGGGCTGCAGTTGTCTGTTAGATAGTTTACTTTGTCTAGATGTCGAAACGGCCCATTTCCTGTGAAAAGAAGTTAGCGCTAGAGCACAGTACAGACCTAATTTTCAGGCCCGTGCCCCGCTCCTACGGCCCGTGCCCCGCTCCTACGGCCCGCGCCCGCGCCCGGCCCAGGCCCGACGTCTTCTATAGATTTACACCCCGGGCCCGGCCCGGGCGTATGGGTTCGCGTACATGCCCGACCATGGCCTGGTGTTGTCAAGCCCGTACCCAGCCCGGTGTCTGAAACCCTAGCCCGGCCCAACCCGCGGGCCGGGCTCAGTTTTTTGGGTAAGCCCGGGCCCGTGCAGTGCTCTAGTTAGCGCTGATGTCAGTGGACCGAACATTGCCAGGGACAGCGAACCCCTGGCCATGTGATCACGGGTGTAGAGAGAGACAGAGATTATGTGTTTAATGGCATAAAGGCGGCAAAGGCGAAAGAGCGCCAAAACTATGGTCAGTGTGTGGGAGATGATGATGATGGGGGAGAGGGAGAGGACGATAACAAGTGAGTGTGGTAGTTAAAAGCTATCTACAGGTATGAGCGATGAGAGACTTACATAAGAAAGGCTAAAAGCAGAGCAATGCTAAACGTCCATATCTGACTAAGTAACCCACACATGGTCAAAAATTGGATGACATTATCAAATGGCACAAGAGGAGTGTCACCCAGTAGAAGGGCTGGGTGGAGTGGGACATGGTATCTGTAGAATGCGGTGAAATACTGTTGGCGTTGGTGTTCGAAATGAGGGCAGGATGCGAGTACGTGCAAGACAGTCAAGCTGTCACCGCAGTGCGCACAAGCTGGCGGATCCTGACCTCTGAGTAGGTGGTGATGCGTGAGCCATGTGTGCCCTATCCTCAATCTTGCGTAAAGAACTTCGGAGGATCTGTTGATGCGTTCAGTCCGATGCGGGGGGGGAAAACTTGTGGCTGTGTGACGTGCAACTCGTTATTTTCTACCATGTCCCACTCCTGCTGCCACTGTGTGTAGACAGCTCTCTTTAACACTGGCAGGATGTCTTGGTAGGGTAGTCCTAGAGCCGACTCCTCTTGTGCCAACGCTCGCCGAGCCTCACGGTCGGCTCGTTCCTTCCCAGGGATCCCAGTGTGGCTGGGGACCCAGCAGAGACAGATTGAAAGGCCTCGGGAACAAAGTTCAGTCGCAAGAGCCCGTACTCCCCTGACGAGGTGATTCTTGCGGGTGTAGAGTGACACCACTGAGCGCGTGTGGATCTGGAATTCCTCCTTCCCAGCACTTGAGAAAAAGTACAGAACAAGCTAAACAAGTAAACAGAATTAGAAACGGGCAGTCGTAGTCTGTGAACAAGCGTGTGTGGTAGCGAGCGGCAGTCCTCGAGGGCAGACGTCGGCGAGCACCTTTGTTTGGGTGCTTCGTGCGAGAAACCAAGAAGACCTCAAACAGGCAAGGACCCCCGCCGCACGGCCCAATTAATCGCGGCACCATCCTGACGAGGGACATTCGGACCTTATGTGCAAAACAGCTAACACTTCGAAGTTCTCCGTCATAGTGTTGAAACTGTGTTAAACGTGGGACTCTGCAACAAAACCACCACAAATGTTGTGGCTCAATTATCCGGGCACCTCGTGAGTCGTCCCTTTTCGTCCGGATACTGAACTTTCCGGATTACCGGACCAAGCAAACTTCCGGGGAAACCCGAAAAATTTGGGACACCTCTTTACAGCTCCAGAAAAGAAAACAAGGTAAAGGTCGTTACTCGAAAAATTCATGCGAAGTGAGCTTCTTAAAATTAGCAGGCATGCGTGTGTTGGTCACAGCCAGGGCAACCGCTGCGTCACCCTGCTGTTCAATTAAGGGCAACGTCTGAGAAAGTTGGTCCTGCGTATATGTTCTTGTTTTCTTGCAAATGCTCTTGACATAGGCCAAAAGACAGGCGATGCTTTCAGACGGCCTGGGCTTTGACGTTCACATCGACGCGGGCATTGACGTGTGGATTTCTTGTGTTTCGTGGGTGCAGTGCACCTCTTTCGCTTATCGTCTACTATCTCTACCGTGTGCCCACACACACCAAAAAGGAGTGACCTCAGAAGAAACGATGGTCAAACACTACAGAATGTTCCAGGGAGATGTGACCCTTCTCCGGAATAATGCGAACACAGCACGTGCCAGGGACGGAGGACGTAGACACTTTTCCGGATAAGCGAATCAGAATGATGTAGATCCTGGAAGACTGGTCCCCGTACTTGCTGTCCGGATATGGACAACGAATTCCAGCTAACTGGGACAAAATCCAAAGGCAGCAGGTTCGTTCCCGGTAATGTAGTCCGGATAACGAGGTTTCCGGACATCCGAACTCCGGAAAAGCTGTAGTCTTTGGTATGTCAGGCACACACACATGTCACATGTGTACGAAATATCCCGGTCTAAGACTGAACAGGTACAACTCAAACGAATTATTACGAAGCGAGCGGTTCGCCTCTGTGAAGCCAGAGGGTGCTGAAAGCAACACACTGATGACATCATCCAGCATCCGGCAAGGGAGAAAGAATGCAGGCTTGGAAGCAGACAGCAATACTGGGTGACGTCACAGAGTCCTCCTTCAAAAGAACCACCGTAGTATGGAGCTCTGATTTCTGCTCTTCGCGTTTCAGTTTCAGTTTGCTATTGTCATCATTTACAAATTTATCGCTCGCTCAAAGTGAATGCCCAAATGGTGTATTCGTAGGATTCTTCGTTTTCGAGTTAAACCAGATTTTTCACGATAGTTCCCCCCCCCCAACCGAACAAATTATCCAGAATTAGGGTAAAACCAGATATCAACCCAAAATCCTTGAGGTCCTAGAACTTGTCGTTCTCGGTAAACAGTTGGAAAAGTTAATCATAATACCAGCAAAGAGAGCTGTTTGTGACAACCTGTATGTACTCCTTTTATAATCCCCTCCTGCAGGAGTCAAAGACGAGCTTTTGTGGAGCTCTGGCAAGTGTTTGAATACCGCGGTCACTCAGTGCCTCGGTTCCGAGCGGAAATATAAAGATTCTTGTTTCTCGTCCCAGTGTCACAGCAGTGGCTTCTTTAATATGGCTTTCGTTTCACCCGAAAATTCCCCGGTGACATACCAAACGGAGATCGTAGCGCCCGATTTCTCCCCGAATACTCGTGTGTAAATAGCACCCGATTTTTCCCTCCCGAATTTGAAAAATCATAAAACCCCAAAAATGAAGAACCCTATGTATTTGGCATCCAGGGGGTGGCTGGTGTTGGGAACGATGCTAAACCCAATTTTTTTCGAATCCTCAGAAAGTCTCCCATTAAGGCAGTTTCCACGTAAATTACGTTTTCTTAATGAGTATTGCTTCTCATAATCTTTGGCTTTAGCTAATCTCTGCTGTTGGAGCATCCACACCGGCCGTTTCTTTCTAATTTTTGCAAGATTGATAAGCATTAGTAAAACGATGTGTCGGATTGTTACCGTTGTGCCCCGAGTCACTCCTCTGACGACTGCACCGTCGTGCTCTAACGAGTGCAGAATGCCCTGGGTCGTATTGTCGAGGAAATTGTGGGTTGGCTAGAGTGCAGATTTGCCCATCAGTAACCCCTGAGTGTAGGCCAGCGAGTGCATAAGCCTCTCAGTCTTCAGGATTGAGCACTTAAAGGTCGAGTCCAGAAAATCTATCGGCTATTGTAAAAAAAAAATAATCATAGTGCTAGTTTATGCAGCCCTAGTTGTTGCCTCAAACAATATTCACGCGTGATATGCTCTTTAACATAAAAATTGAGAGGGAATACTTTCTCACATGAAGGTTTTGCACAGGGCACTTTCGTCCTGCAAGTGTGAAGGCCACATAGGAGACCTGGAAGATATCTGGCCTCTTTTCCGGTTCCACTTCCAGCATATATTCTGCAAAAGAATGATCAATGCAAATCTTAAAGTACCTCTGTCCACATCTGTGTCTGACGACTGCACAGTCAAGACTGAAATTCCACGAGTGTGAAAGCAAAGTAATGCTACAAAATGCTATGCCAAAAGGTATGCTTTTGTTTAGGATGTCAAACCACTGTGGCTATTAGCAGGCACGATTGCTTTGTGCTTCAGCTCCCCATTCATTAATTTATTCATTCACTCATTTATTTATTTATTTATACATACTGCAGCCTTAGGAAGGCTATTTAACTCCAGATTGAGCCCCACCGAAGTACAAAATCCCAGGTATAAATGTACCATGTGACATATACAGTGATTCTGATTGGGTGCCCCAAAACACTCACAAAGACATGCAAGAGAGAGTGAGAAGCCCCAATGAAGTATCACGGCCTCAGCACAAGTGACAGAAAACTTGGTACTCAAGTTCCTAGATGACAGTAGGCTGTTACGTGCCATAGGGCCAGCTTTAGCAGAAATAAAAACATCACACCAAAGATAGGAGGCAGTCATAACAGTTATGACTCATTCTATGCAAGCAGGACATACATTACATACTGCTTGTCAATCCTTGCATTACCAGGTTCGCATTCGTGAGCAATCTAAAAAAAAGCGGTGACAAGACCAAGACTGGAATGAGAGCCCCCTTTGGTATGACTCTCCCTTCTCTCCCTTCTACCCAATCTGTAGAAGCTCCAATATGAGATCTGAATCCCTTCAGGTTAGAGCACTGCACAGGTTCGGCCTTACCCGGTTCCGCCAACCGGGCCCGAGTTGGGTACGGGATTGACAATGCTGGCCATGGTCGGGCACGTACACGAACATATTTCGCGAGACTGGACAGCTGAATTTTCGTGTCACTTTTTTTTTTCCATTTTGTATGGGACATTATGGTATTCTCATCGAAGAACTATCACTTTTTTATATGTGATCATCCTTATTTCGTGTAATGGGTATGAATTTCACACACGCACTCACACACATTTTTAAGGACGACTGGTATGGTGGGCTCGCTGACAGTCTGGCATGAGGGTCAGTTAGGTTAGGTGTTCCGACAGATTTCGTTTGTGTGAGAGTTCGAGAAAAGGCAACTAACACTGGTGACTTGACGCTGGTAACACTTGAACCGCACGGTACGTACACATCGCCCACGTGCTGCTGCGCCTGCCTTCCCAAGCAAGCACCAAGCACACAGAGGCTTGCCGGCAGAGAAACACAGCCGCTCCGTTTGAGTGTATCTCCTTAATCTCCACCAATTAGCGCGTTCTTTTCCTCGCTGCGCTGTGCTCACTAGTGAATCGAAATACGCCTGCGGGCCTCGAGAACACATAGAGCAGAGGCGGGCTGGGACTGGGCCTGAGCATGGAAACAGGCGGGTACTGGCTGGGCCCAGGCTGGAAATCTATAGAAGACGTCTGCCCCAGGTCGGGTGCGGGCCGTAGCAGCCGGGCGCAGGCCTGAAAGTTAGGCCTGTGCAGTGCTCTACTTCAGACAACCTTCAGAGCCTTCTGATACGCTAAGAGCCGTGCAGCAGATAAATAGCGACGTAAGACAACAATTAAGGCTTTGTACTTACTTATAAGGGAATGCATCTGCCTGGAATATCTAGAATTGTCCGGTATGCTAAAGTTGCCACTCTGTATGGCCAGGGCACTTTCTCCGAAAGGTAACGCGAAGAAGCATAGCTTGTAGAGCAAACAACCCAATGCCTGGAACGATATTGCGGGATACTATATTGCTGATACGATATTCTGGGAACTTTTGCCGCCATTTAGAAAGGCTTTGGACAATTTTCAATTGAGGGAAATTTATTTTTGTCAACTGAACTTTGAAATTTGCCAAGCGAACCTCACTTTTTTTTTTTACAGAAATGTGAAGTCCTCCACGGATAACCGCAGGCTCAACAAAAGCTATGCACTGTATTGCGATAGAAATAACTGGAAAAAAAAAAGTAGGAAAAATTAAGCATTAGCCCCGCCTGCTTGATTATTGCCTGATTGATGCCTGTTATCCATGGAGGACTTCGTATTTCTGTACAAAAAAGTGAGGTTCGCTTGGCAATTCTGGTCAATTCAATTAAAAAATAAATTTCCCACAATTAAAAATTATCCAAAGTCTTCCTCAATGGTGGAAAAAGTTTCCAAAAGGTAACTGCCGAAAGTCCCACGTACCACATCGCCGATGTACACATTACAAAAACAGCCACATAGGCAGAATGAACTTACCCAGATATCTGCTTTCGTAGTAATAACTTTTCCACTGTACAGTTCAACCATTTCGGGAGCTCTGTATGCTAGCGTTGTATACCTAAGAAGCACAACACACATTAGGTTGCCAGACTCTTCCGCGAATTATGAATGCGACATTTAAACGAGATATGAATCGTGAACAATTATGTATCCATCCTGAAAGTACGATATGCTTTCTGTAGGCACTTGAGATTCTGTCACATGACACTGAGGTGAATCTCCCAATGTCACGACCATGGTCACCTCCTGGTGATAAGGTTGATGACAATGGGCAATTCGGATCAATGCAGTGCAGGGCACTACAGGACAGAGGTTGCCTGAAGTTAATAGCTTTCACAGAATATATATATATAGGGTTCCGAGTTTTCGGAGTTTTCATTTTGGAAAATTCAGAGGGTGTTTATCGGAGTTTTCAACTTTTCGGAAATTCTGAGTTTCTCGGAGGATTAAAAAATCTTAACTATGAACGGCGTCGATTTCGGAGTATTGCGGAACAGTCATCGCAGAGACAATGCAAGGAAAGATATGTAAAAGTGACTGGGACAACACGATGTAACGCACGGATGTTTTAATACCCAGAGCTATTGAAGTACAAACAAACGTATTTACACAAATTCTGAATGTGCCCAAACTCAAAATGAGTAA
This sequence comes from Ornithodoros turicata, assembly GCF_037126465.1. Classification (NCBI taxonomy): domain Eukaryota; kingdom Metazoa; phylum Arthropoda; class Arachnida; order Ixodida; family Argasidae; genus Ornithodoros; species Ornithodoros turicata. The sequence continues at coordinate 8,621,426 of NC_088209.1, read as the reverse complement.
CATGGGTAGCAGCTGTTATGAGCACAGAATTGTTGTGTGCCAAACTAGTGCAGTACCTGGAGTCAAGTAGTCACTAGGGTCGAGGATACATAGAACAGATGGGACAAGTGTGTGTACTATCCTCCTTTCGGGCCATTCATGTGTTCAGCGACCCTGAAGGAGGCTACCACTTCTGACTTTTTCCTTTTTTTTAGTTGTTTGTGTAGTGTTTTAGTTTTTCTTTCAGTTTGAAGTCGAAAACTAGGTGTGGAAAATGGGGACAAAGGAAGAAGGAAACGGGAAGAACCTTAAGGCCGCCCCGTGGGCGTTGGAAAATTCTGAGTTCATCGGAGTCTATCGGATAAATCAGAAAAGTCGGAAGCCTAAATATATAATACAGTCGAGTCCGTTTATTACGATCTCCGATATAATGTTACTGGTTCCCGTTAGCTCACCCATTGAAGTATACATGTAAACAAGACATCGATATAACCGTAACTTAAAAATCCGAGACTGGGGGACAAAAAAAAACAACACAGACAAGGTCTCAAACGCAGCTGAAAAGTTTACTCAACTGCGAAAACATATAACGAGTTGAAGTGGGTGAGACAGAAGGATGAGGAGGACGTAAGAACATCCCCAAAACCACCGCGAAGGCTTGCTGACACAGTTCCCAGAAGAGATGAAGGACAGCGTTTCCTTCGTAAGCCTTTTGTTAAGGACACTTTCACTGGACTCAACAAAGGTTTCGTCGGTGCTTAAGTTATGGATCTATACCACCCGCTCGCTTGCTACCCCTCTATCCCTCTATCCTCACGTTTGTGATATAACAATCTCCACGAGAGCATTTGCTTGCGTACAGCGATTAGAATTCTCCCAACAGCCGGTAAAACACGCGAAAATCAAAAAGTAAGATTCCCCCGTTTCGTTCAAGAATTATGGGAGCATTTTAAAAAGCCTCCGTGAGCATTAAAGCGAGAACACAGCGGCTATTTCCGCGCAAGACCACCAGGTATTTAGATGCAGACAATATAAAGCACACCACTTCCAAGAGGCCCGCGAGAGGTGGAGGAGGAGGTTCCCTCTCAACATCGTTCTCTTGTCCTCAAGTTTTTTGCTGGTTTGCTGCTATAGCAACTGTGGTTCTGGGACACATTTTGACGAGGAAAGGCACGTGGCTTGCCCTGAAGTTGTGCGTGCCAAACGGATTTTGTACTGGTGCAAAACATTGTTGCAAGCTAGTACCATGGCTTCCAAAACATGAGCTGTGAGATAGTTACGCGTCGCCACCCAAACAGGCGTCGACGAATTGCCCATTGGCGAGGTGAGTTCTGATGGAAAATGTAGCTTTATACTGAGAATGATGATGACTATGGCACTACATGACCAGCAATTAATGAAATCATCAATCTCAAAAGGTTCAGAGCTTCACTCAGGAAAAGCTTTCGACATAAAGCTGTGTCAATCTAGAGCTAGATTAAACGCTTTTGCACTCGCAACAAACTTGCGCATGTTCATTACCCATTCCGTTGTACTTCGTTGATGTGATCCAGACTGGCGATTTCGTAAACGCTCGTTTTTAGCGATACTCTGATATAATGATCAGATTTTGCGCTCCTGTATATGTCGTTATAAACTGGCTCGACTCTACTGTGATATAGAAATGGCATACAGAGGGTTTATACAGTTTTCTATTACGTATAACCCAATCACATTTCATAAATCAGTTATAAGCGCAAATGTGCGGTGATCTGAGCCTCTAAATGAATCAGCTAAAACACTGCCACGTTTATGAGGTAAAACAAAAGCCTACTTCAGAATTTCCTCTTCTACTGGCGCGACACCCTGAGTTTGAGGGTTGAGACTCTTGGCTGTAGCACTGCCAAAGTCACATAGCACATAGTTGCCTGAGTCACTGATAAGTATGTTCTCCACCTGGAATGATAAGTACAATACTTTGTACCACTCACATGACAGATCCCAGAGCATCAACTTCAGCAACAGCATAAAAGTATGTAAGTACAATAACATCAATAAATTTTTTAGCTCCCTTTCCTAAATTGTTTTTCATGCAGCATAGTAAAAATTCACAGGAGTTTTTTTACAGCAGTGGTTGCAAAATTCTCAAAAAGGAACACCAGTCCCCTTCGACACCCTTTAATGCGGACCAATGCCCTCACGTCGTTGATGCCAAAGTCACTGACAAGAAATCACGTTTTAAACTTCACAGGGGTTGTTGCAGCGTGACCGGAAAATTTGAAAAAAATAGCACCAGCACCCTTTAATATGAACCAATCTCCTCTATCTCTGGTGCCAAAATCATAATGGTAGCCAGAAAAACGTTTGCAGTGGAGGCCTCAAAATTCACGAAATGTAGCTTCACCTTCGAAGCCCACCATTCTGATTCCCGCCTCAAAAACTGTCACGTCACATCACATCACAGCCCTTCATTCAACCTCAACATCACATTACCTCATAGCCCTCCATTCAACTTCAACATTGTGTCACCCCATAGCGCATCATCAAACTTCAAAATCAGGTGCCCTCATAGCCTTTCACATCATTCATTCTCCATGATGTGATGGTGAGTGAGGTCGGTGAAGGCCATCATGAATGGGTACGCCAACCTATGCCGACAACGCTGTTGTGGACAGTGAACTAACCCCCAGTTATTGTGTTTAACGCCAGGACAAATTCAGCAGTGAGAAGGGCAGTGGACAACAACAATGGCAAGGTAGAAGGAATGACAATGCTGACATCGCATCTCTCAATGATGTTCTTGCGGATGCGAGTGCTATTCATGCATAGGGCCCCGTGTTTTGTGGTGAAGCCCTGTGAAACCCGTTTTACTCCCCCACCCCAATTTGCATCATTATCACTTAGGGTAAGGACCTGAACAAACCCGGAAACTAACTTGGTAAAGTGCATATTCAACCACCAATACCGACACGAGCGACATCCTCACGGAATATTCTAGGGGAAGAAAAAGCGAAAACACCGCTCACAGAGACAAAGTTCCGCCCGGTGTTATGTTGAGCATTCACACCGGGCAGAATATCCGGAGTGGCGTACTGCACATTTAGCAGACGACGCTGTCAGCGTCCTTCCTGTCGTCTGCTACGGAATGTGTTGTGGCTACGTCGCAGGATATTCCCCACGGTTAGCAGCGCACGTGTACACTGAACGCTGAGCGTTCGCGCACAGAAAGCAATGACGTTTTTTGCGTCTTCCGCTTCTGCAGTGAATGTCGCTCGTGTGAATACACGGTAACTGGCGAGCGGCACTACTTTTTTATATTTGCCACCAGAATATCTGCTTTCCCGCACGATATTGCCCGACTTTACCCTGTTTTATGGCCCCTGAAATGACAACAGGTTTTCACACCCTGCCCCCCCCAACCCCATGGAATGCACTTCCAACAAGCTGCACTCGTCGCTTGCACATGAATTTTTATTTCATTTTTTTCAAACATGCATTCTATTCAAATATTGCAATGTGTTTTACTAAATGACTATCTTTTCTTCCAACCGCTTGGCAAATGCGTTATTTTGGTGTGGTGCAAAAACTACTCTATTCTTGGTCATGGTAAAAGTAAAAACTGAATGTTTTCCATTAAATATAAGCTACAAAATGCCATCTACTAAACGTTACAACTAAAAAAAAAATTATCGTAATTCTTTGTGCATTGCAGGTCCTTTATCATTCCTTACCAGCTCCCGCAAATTTAATATTAATTTCTTTTACCTATATTCCCACTGCGTTTCCTGCAGTACCTGGACAACAGACTTTGGGAGCAAACTTAAAATGAACCACACACGCAACTTGCCCTCTGCCACATGCCAAGGTCGTGGACAGGACGGGCATTTATGCGAGTCACCCACCTTGAGGTCCCTATGAACAATAGGAGTCTGACAGTGGTGAAGACGAGAAACAGCCTCACAGATATCACAGAAGATTTTCAGCACCTCAGCTTCAGTAAAGCCCGAATGTAGCTTCTCATTCATCAGCTGCAACACGTGCCCTGGGAAGGAGAAAAATCCAGGCTATAGACCATTACCTGCGTTACTTACTCAACATCCACTCTCTTGCAGACAAAACTGAAATCCTTGGCTAACACTAAGCCAAACTAACCAAACTTTGGTCCTTGACTATACAATGGCTTCCCATTGCTGCATACCTCACCCCCGTTGCGTTATTAGTAGGGCCCGGAAATTTTGGCACTAAAAACGACGAAAATAGGCAGGCATTTAGGCAAAAAAAAATACCAAGAGAGGCACTAAGATGCAAAAATAGTCACGTTAATCTGGTACGCTCTTTGGCTTTCTTGACATTTCTGAATGCTCCATCAAGGAAAAACTGCTCGTTTAAAGTAGCACAGAAGTCATTTTTAACACCCAGTTTTCTTCCTATAAAGCTGTTAAGTAGGCCAGTAAGATGCACCATGCGAAGTAATTTACACCACAGAGTCATAATTATCGCAGAAATTGTATTTAAAATACGCCGCAAAAAGCGACCGTGCGCAACGGTGGTGAAGAGCAGTACCAGCCTGTGATCTGCCTGGAACCTCGCGCTGACGCTATAAGGAGAACGCTCGCTGATTGGCCTAGAGAAATGTTGTCTGCTACTCCGCTGTCGTCTGCTACTCGGCTGTTCGGGGTTCTGATAAAGCCTTTCTCCTTGCTCGGTAATGCTTCGGCCGCTCCTTCTATCCCAATTCTCCGGGAAAACTGGCAAAACAGGCTTACGGCGGCAAAGGGACAAGGCGCTGACCCCCACTGACCGGCGAACCAGAACGAGTCTCCTTATGCCGTCATCGGTGACGTGCCATCATACCTCCTCATCCTCGTTATAGCTGGAGTGGCGAGTTAAGGGTGAAGGCGCGGAGCTATGTTTATGTGAGTTTTTTTCGGGGAAACAAATTGCGCACATCAAAACCTTTCGCGCTATCTGGTATAATGACACACACACTTTCATCAGATGTCTTAACCTGAATTTTTTTTTGGATGGCCCTCTGTACTCCTTTAAAGGCTACGGTACCATACAAGCCTTGACGTCTGGTACGCAAATGGCAAGGAAGCCGGGAAATAGGCTGTATCGAATAATACTTTTAGATTACCACACTCCAAGATCTTGAAAGACCCAGAGAGGCCACATCTTTGGATCAAAAAGGAACGCACAAAAAGGAACAAAAGACACAAACATGCAGCAAAGAAAAGCAAAAAACAGCACTCAGCTCAAACCTGAAAGCCACTTACACCACAAGCATCTTATTACCAATTATCTGATTCCCACAAGCATTATCGCACTTACACCTCTAAAGAAAAGGCTGTTGTGGCATCTAAAAACGTTAAGAAAAGGCCACAATTCAACAGAATCAATAAAAAGGCAGGCAACCCCGAAGATGTCGTATTTATGCGTTGCTTGGCAAACGCTTAAAAATATTAGCCCTAGTTATTAGGAACCCCAAACTTGACCAAATGCGAGACTAGATAAGAAATAACTGAGGGCGGTGGACAAATCACTAGGTCATCTTATCTCTATAGTAAGATAAGAAATAACTGATAAAGAAGATAAGGAATCACTGAAGAAGGTGAACAAATCAGTAGTCATCTTACCTCTATAGTAGTGCATGAGCATGAGAACCTCATACACACCGCCTCCAACATGATTGATTCCAAAGTCCACAAAGCCAATTATGTTCTTGTGGCCACTTAGGCTGCTCTGTAAAGAACACATATAACGGTGCTCATAACAAAACTGCACCATTGAAAGAGTCACCTCCAGTGAGTGAAAGGAAAATTTGGTGTGAAACAGAACTTAAAGGAGCAATGAAGTGACATTTAAATGGAGACTTTGGAAGGATTCGAAAAAAATAGGTGAGCATCCTGCTGAGCACGAACCGCTCCCTTGTTACCGAATACAACATTCGCATTCATTTTGTGCGAGTAATTAGTTAGTAAATGATGACAATACCAAACCGAAACCAACGTGCAAAGCGCACAGCGGTTCACCCGGAGGAAGATACTGTGACGTCACCCGGCATTGTCGTCTGCTACGAAGCTTGCATTCCTCCATGCAGGATGACGTCGGCAAGTGTTGCTTTCAGCGCCCTGTTGCTTCACTGAGGCGAAGCGCTCACTTCGCAATAATTTGTTCGAATAAAATCTGCGCACTCTGGGAACGCAATATTTCGTATCTCTGTTCCTGACACCGCAAGGGTTACTGCTATTTCACAATCGTTGTTGATTTTGTTGTGGAGTCCCACTTTAATGTGGCTCGAATCCCTGCCTCATCCGTCAAGCTGTCCACCAGGAGTCACCCCCGTGCAAAATATTTTCGCTCCGCGATGTGCTATCACTGCCCCACTGAACCTCCAAAAGCAGTCAGCGAGAGCAACCGCGGATGACAGGCACGATTCTCGTGTAATGTAGAAACGGCTCTGTGCCTTTTTTCTTCTCGGCTCACACACTGGTTATACGTGCTTGAGGTGTGACTACGTACGTCAAGGGCCATGTGCAGAAGCCCATGATACGTTCCTGATATGCCCGTCGTTCGGTGATGCTCTCTTTGCATGAGGAGAGGATTTTTTCAATATGTGCGGAACAGAACAGGCCCTTGCACATGCTCTGTAGTTCACCTGCGCTCATCGTTCTTTTGCAGGCGCAGCGGAAAACTAAAAATTATTAAGGGTTCACTTCAGTGCTCCTTTAAAAGATGTATTCAGTCACAGAGCAACACTGACAGTAGGTGGCACGACGTGTTTCTAAAAGAGTCAGGATGCCTCTTAAAGTGCCACTACAGACTAAATCTTGAGTCTCCAGAATTCCTACGAAAGTTATGCTACTGAAATTGTGTTGTCTCATTATACATCCCTGCAAAATATTCTGGCTCTACGTAATGCGAAAGCTAGAGTAAATTAATTTTTATTTTCGAGAACTGCGACGTCATGTTAGGCTCAGACGGCGCCCAGCTCTCCTTGGCAACGTATCATCCGGTGGGCTCACTTTTTGCGCTCCCTGGAGACAACCGATCGCTCCGACCTTCGAGAAGACATAAAGGAGGGCGGAGACATCGCTCCCATTTTCCCCTCTTTCGTTCGTGTCGCGAGACAAGTGCCCTCTCCAGAACATGACATCATCGCAATTTGTGGGCTTATGATTATGTCACCCGCTCCTTGCATCATCGAAACTTGTGGAGGCTCGGCAGATCTTCAAAAATTGACAGAAATACACAGCGTTCGTAAACAGGATTGAAATTTCACGTTCAGGATCCTCGAGAGACCTTCTTTTTACGCACTCAATAAAATAAATGCTGTTTTCAGAGTCCAGAGTGGCACTTTCGATTAATGCTTTCCGCAGACACCGTACAGAGCAGCAAGCGTGAATGGTTGAGAAGCTCTCGCTGGACAATATTTCGCAGAATACCTGGGAAAGACGGTACTTACAGCTATCTGAATTTCTCGCTTGCACACATTGAGGCTGTGTTCGTCATTCACAAACATGCGTTTGAGGGCATAGCGGCCATTATTGGGTCCTTTCACGAGAAATACTATTGCAAAGCCACCTGAAATGACAGATAATAACCAACAATGTCAATACAATTTATGAATGGGTAACTGTCATTGATACAGCTCACGAAAAAGTATCCGCAAATATATTCAGAAATTCAGTTCAGCAGAAGCATATGGCAGCAGTCAAAGCAGTAGAAATGCGCTTCACAAGACAGGTTCATTTTGTTAAACGAACTGGACACGTATGCATGTACGTGTTGTCCATGTATTTTTCACTGTCCCCAAAAGTGAACGTATTCTTTGAAACATGAAGAGTAGAATAAAGGCAACTGCACAGATTTAAGCTTTACCAGCACACCGTTTGAATACAAACCTAATCTTACAGACATCGCATGGCTCGTAAAGCAACAATAACCTTGCAGCAAGAGTGGCAGTAATGCTAGCAGGGAGGCTCCCAATAACACGAGTATGGAATGTTGTTATCGAGTATAGCAGTCCACTGCACTAAGATTGGCTAAAATGTCTGCAAGAAAGCCACAGATTTAATATCGCGGAGCCCAGCTCAAGTTGAGCTTTCTTTTTACGAACCTGGGCCAGGTTCGGGTTTTGCATTGTGGGCCCATACTTTACCGGCCCTAGACGGGGCTTCAGCCTGTGTTCCCCTACCGTTAGTTAGCCGCAGTCAACTTTTACAGCCCACCACACTGTGACAGAAGGTCTCCGTTTAAATTTTCGCACCCGCTCTTTATGGTGCTGCCTTGGGAACAATGTCTGGCTGAGTGAGGCTTCTTCGGGAGACTGTACTGTTAAGTATACTGTTAATACTGCTGAAGGTTGTGCATCGCCTGCACAGCAGACAGGGGAGCAGGAGGCCTGCGCCGACAGGTAACGCGGCACACTCAGCCGTGAAAAGGCACCAAATTCATTAGCATTGCATGCGACAAAGGCCTATGCATACAGCCGTGCCTACCACGGTCTTGCGAACCTTTGCAGACAACCAGAGAAACACAAAACTTGTCCTTCTATACATAACCAAGGTGCAAAAATATACACAATATGACTATCAAACTTCCGGAATATTCGTAGGAATACTCGATAAATAACTCTACAGTATTCATCCGGTATGTACGTTGCGTATAAAGCCTTACCCACTTTGGCACGCAGTTGTAATTTTTGCCCACCCTTCAAATGGTTAATAAATGAAACAGGATTTTTGAAACTGCATCTTGCTACAGATGCTAAGCTCACGGAGAAGAATGAAACTCACCTAACTGAGAGCTAAACTGGTTGTGCACTGCAGCAGGGCCACTGATTTCTTTAAGAAAACAACATTTGGTTGGATTTCAACCTGGATTAGATTTGCTTCTCTTGCAGATGGGCACAGAGCAGCTCATCTATGTATAGGGTCTCACTTGACCGGATTCAGCAGTGAAAAATTGGGTGCTATTTTTAAATCTGTAGTTCATTATTAAATCGGAGAAATCAGGCCCGACTGATATTCGGGTGTTACCGGGTTATTATGTTTTGCTCTATGTCGAGCAAGGCGGTCGCAGTTCAACTGAGCCTATTGCTCTAACATAGATCCCTTGCAGTTTATAGGGATCAGCACCATATCTTGTAACATCAAGTGTACTTCACATCCTTAGCGGCACATTTGAACAATACGTACGCTATACATTCGTATAAATTGCTAGTTTGGCGTATGTGATACAATCTGATGCGTCATTGGAATATGGGGACAAGTTAGGTTTTACCCAAACTGGTCCTAGACTGACTTGAGAGGGAATAATCGAGGGGAATTAGGTTCAACCCGAAAAAGATAGACCCTATCAATATGCCAAATTGATTTTTTAAAAATGCAATGAGCAAACTGTAACAGCGCATGAAATCCTGCGTTATGTTGATTTATCACTCGCAACTGCAGAATAATCTTGATTTCTTTTTTTTTTTATATTCACGCGAAAACAGGGGCGTCAGAAGTCCCTCTTGGCAAGGGGAGGGTGAGCACTAACCTAACCCAACCCAACCTAACCTAACCCAGAGGAGCCATTGATGTGATTATAGGAACGACTCGTCCACGCGATCTGATGAAAAAAATGGGGTGGCACAATCCTCAGAGCGAAAGTTCAGGGAGCGCAGGGCCCCCGCACTAAAAACTCAGGGGAGAGGGTGGGAAGTGGGGGGGCGACCGTCCTCTGTGCCCGCACCTGTGTGGTAAAGACATGTGGCACAGGTGAACTGCTCGTAAAGCTGATGTGCTCTGAAGATGAGCTACACACACAACGTTGTAGGATACGTTGTAGGATACGTTGCTCGAATGGGTTTAAATCGTAGCCTTGCCAATGACAAAATATTCTGTGTGCAACAATGCACATCAAGCACACGTGAGTACCTCGTACGAGCATATGCCATAGTTTAGCAACAGCCGAACACCGTCTTACGGCCACTGAGTGTGGCCTATGGATAAAACGATGCCAAAGTTCTCATTGTGATGTCATCAACAACTTTATTTTACAATGATGATCGTGTTATCTTCCTGTTTTTCAGCCACTGTGGGAGACCACGTGTGTATCAATCACTTAACGACCTGAGGCAATCCCCATTAGTATTGCATATTCTATTCCTGTTTTTTTTTGTAAAACTGCTGGGCCTTGACCTTCCTTTATCTCCTCTGCTGCGGTTCTCACAACTCAGCCTCTTCGTACATTCCGTCCCACTCTCTTTAAACTACGGTACATATACCTTGTGTTTTCAACAGACACGTTATCGGAGGGAACGTAAACTCTACGCAAGAGCTTGTTCTTAGTAAAATAAATTATTTGAATGTTTCAATATCTTTAAATACTTATCGTACGTCATCGTACTTTGTGACTGTTGAGAAAAAATAGGGCCATTCACCGGGGGTGTCAAACGTCGCATTGAAATAAATAAATCACATTTATTTGACTTTTTTGCAGATCTGCCCCTGCATCAACAACTGGTGCAGATCACCCGGTAGCGTTTATCGTAATTTACTGCTTATACAAATCTTGGGCAGTGTATGTAGCATTATGTCCTGGGCCATAACCCCCTTGTCAGATCTTGGAATCGTCCCAGGCACGAGATCCCTTAGATCGTGCGGAAAAACTGCAAAGCTGCAGATAGTGCTCATTTGTCAATCAATATGATTCATAACAGGTAAGAGCGTTCAAAGTTCAAATACCCTAGCAATGGCTTATCGATGAGCTACAGTCCGCGAAAATTGCTTTTCGGTACGAAATCGAAAATAATGGATGCTACCCTCCGAAATAAACTGTGTTATCGGGGTACTCTGCAGACGGCAGCGCAAGTCAACTAAAACCACCGGTTTGACTGCGGCTTGACGTATTCCACCTGGCACACCGCCTGTCATACAGATTACGCGCCAACTTTGTTGCCAGTGTATTAGGACAGAAAAATGGCTCTCGTCGACAATTCTACGTGCAGTTAAAGTGGCACACGAACTCACCTTCCGCTATTACATCTTCTACCGTTACACTTGTGCGGCCAACTGTGAAGACTTTACCGACGAAACTGTTGGCTTCCCTGCCAGTCCCTTGATCAATCCTTTCGAATCGCGAGAATAACTTCTTCATATCTAATGACTTCTCAATGGGCAGATGATGCCAATACTCTGCCCCTCAGCACCGTAGAGCAGCTCGATTCCGTCACACTTCTGTCAAGCAAGCGATTACGAGGTTGAGTCATGGCATTTCCAGCTGGCCAAGTGTTCCGCACGGGTCAAACTATTCACAGGAGCTGACAGTGATGAAGAATAAATAAAATTTGCACTAACATTCACCTTCTTCTTCCGTTTCACTGTGCATCGAGGTCTTATATAAAATAGGAAGCGTCAACCTGAGCAGCTCGTCAAAACTGGACTGATAGGCCTAACTTCATTTGACGACATCCCCTTTACAAGTTGTGACCACGATACTGTTCGAAAAGCTGCGACAGGAAGACACAGCGCACATTATTGTCGAGTCATTTACCGATGAAAATTTTCGGAACTTGCATTCCTCGTGGACACTGCGTGCAATATATTCCTTCTCTTTGAATGACTTGTTTACGTTTGTAATTCTAGCAGAAACAGTAGTGACGGCGCTGCTGTAGCGGAACTTGCGGGGACAGCTTCCGTTCAGATTCCATGAGAACATTTCCATGCTTTAAATTTTTCATTAACTGCTACCGATATTTCTTACTTCCGTCAGACGACGGCAGGTTTATATTTTGAATTATAGTTAGCAAGAGGCCACGAGGTAGCAAGAGAAGTCAGTGGAGCACGCTGCCGCCGAAACACCAGTTGGCGCAACGATCGCCATACCTTCATGCACAGAGATTAGTGGGCTTGCCAGCGGCCAAGGAGACGCTAGCGCTACATCTCATGGTCTATCTCGCTCTGATCTCTTCAGTACATAACAAACGAAAACGAAGGCGGGCCAACGTCCGAAGTTCTTTAGCGAACACAGTAAACCACCGACGTCCCAAGGACGTCCTGAAATGATCCCAAAGTCCTGGTCCGGGGCGCCGCTAGGCAATTTTTCAGGGAGGGGCAAGATCTCGGACCAGGGCTCCGCTGCCAACGCCACATAGATACAGAAGTCCTGCTTATTGCCTCCTCTCCCTCCTTCGCTATGTGGACATATAAAGTCAGAATTCGTCTGCTATACAGAGTGTCTCGCCGTTCTGCAAATTCCGCAATTGATTGTAGCTAACTTAATACCTGTAGACTTGATTCTGTTAACAAAAAGTGCAACGTGCGTTCCAGAAAATCCATGTTGAGGATATGGGACCGTTTTGCGCTTATATTTTAATTAAGGTTGTCCCAGTACGCGAGGACGTTCAATCACTACTCGCAGATGACGTCAGTTCGTCTCCATGGCCATGACGGCTGAAGCACCCACACAACACGAAACATTATTTGGGCATCCGAAAGAGGTCCCACGTTCCAGAAGCCGTGTCACTAGGGCCTGCCCCTCGTACAGTGCGTCTCTACTTGTTTATTTTTTGCTAAGGAAGTCCCAGAAATGTCCCAGAGGAAGAGTAAAAGACCAGGTGGCATGACACGTTCTCGCGACAGTGGTTGATATGACTTTCCATCGCATTCACGAGTAGACCCAGACAGAACGCTACCTCCTGCGGACGTCCGAGACAGATTCCAGCGTCCATGTCCTGCAATGGATGTCAGGTGGACATCTCTGGGAGCTACATGGATGGACGTCCATAGCCGTATATTCACAGGATGTACTGTAACAGTCGTTCGAAGAACTGTCCGAATATGGCCCCTGACGAGATGTTACATGGAGCATTATCAGAGGAGAGAGAGAAACATGGCTCTGCGGTGCGAGTTCAACTTTCGATGAATCAACTGAATGCCTCAAACCAAAAGCAGTAAGAAAAACAGATGTTATCGTCATACTGAGCTAATACGCCAAGCAGTTCTTGAGTTCAGTGTTATTGGTATATGCAATTGCATTCAGCTTAAACATCTGACCCTTTAGTTTGACTCGCAGGCAAACAGGACTCTCCAATTTGTGGAAGCTTGCCAGACAAGCAATATCTGTTTTCGCTTTGGAAAGGTATGCCACTGCCTTTCTAAAGCGATCTTCATGGCTACAAAGCTTGTATATATGTACATCTTTATTTTTGCCCTTTAAAATTTCTTGTTCATTGTCCATAAAGGAAATACGAGAAACAAACTAAGGAGAAACAGAGAAAGAAAGATGCAGAGGCTGAAGCTGAAACAAAATGGCAAAAAAAGAGAAAAACGCCTACAAGCCTAGTAAGAATCTGTCCACTTACGCAGCAGCTCAATAAAACGGTATGAGCAATAATGAGAAAATACCGAGCCCTTACCATGTACGCTGGTAAGTACGTGCAACTTCCGGGCATCGCCGTGTAACTTTCTGTGAAAACAAACGGCAGATATTTGTTGGAAGTCCAAACCGTGGCAACCTGGGGATGTGGGGGACATCTGTCGGAGAAACATCTGTCTCCCAGGGAGATCCTTATTTCCGGAAAAGGATGTCCCCAGGAAAATGACGTGAAGTTTAGATAAGTAAGACACTTTTCGAAGTCGCATTGTGGATGTAGAGGTGGAACATCGCATTAGACGTGGTGGACATATGCGACCTTTCTGGGACGCACCTGGGATATTCCTGGTTTACTGGGTATGTCAGAGCAAGTGAGCATTTGTTGAGCGTTGTTTGATGACAGTAATTTGCTCAAGAAGGCCATTGGAAAACCTCTACTATGTTGAACGCTGTAATATCAATAAGGCTGGCACCTCTGCAGAGCTGATATGCTGTGCAGGGAAGCCCGCTTCCACTGAATATGTAACATCCCAATAAGGGCTCCTATAAGTGGACGTCCCTATAACATGAACTACTGCATCTATCGGAGTTTCACATAGACGCATTTTGGACTTCTATTGAACCAAAGTCGTACATCGCTCGGACGTCGCCGCGAAGGGACACCGCAAAGACATTCCTCGGATCATTTTGTGTTATCTGGGCACATTAGTGATTGGCTACGGCCGCCGAAAACACAATCCCGATTCACTGACTGCTGTCCCTGCTGACTGTGTGCTGTCACAGGATTTTGTTAAATTTAGCTTGTGCTGTAACACATGACGTTATCCCAAAGGGAACAAAACTTCCCGTGGTGCTCCTGGGGACATCCTGTCCCGGAAATACAGATTTCCGGGGAGACATACATCCTCCACATCTCCGCGTGGCCATGGTTTGGACTTCCCACAAATATCTGCCGTTTGTCCTCACAGAAAGTTACACGGAGGTGCCCGGACGTTGCACGGACTTACATGTGTCCATGCTCAGGGCCCGGCATTTTCTCACGATTATTGATATTGTTTCGTTGAGCTGCTGCATAAATAGACAGGTTCTTACTGGGCTTGCAGGTGTTTTTTTCTGCCGTTTTGGCTCAGCTTCGGCCTCTGCATCTTTCTTTCACTGTTTCTCCTTTGTTTGTTTCTCGTATTACCATTGTCTTCCGCGTGTGCTTCTACTTCGGTGGGGTCCACCACCTTCCTGCATCACCGCTTCCCAACGTGGGTGGAGTCCCAGACACAACACTTAACGATTTTTTGGGTGTGGCGCTCAAATCCTCTTGAGCAGCTTCTGCGGGGTCTCCTGGATAACCCGTACTGTTACCTCAACTCCCAACCTCTTCCTCATCCGTTCTTGACGACGAAGGACGACCTGGCTGCCTTGTTTATGCGTTGGAGTCTCGGGCACAAAGGTTGTCTTCAACACACGTCGTCGCCTCTTTGGTGTTGCCGGTCTTGAAGATGGCTGCGCTTGTTTTTTAGTTGGCGACACAAAGAGTCCGCGACGCACAGTCGGTGCGGATTCCACCTTACCTGGTTCCCTCTTGGACGTTCTCCTGGACCGCAGAACTTCCGAGCGCACCTTATTCGATGCTCTTGGAATGACAATTTGTCGCTTTGGGTGTACAGAAGGCTGTGAAAGATCCACTCGTGGCAGTGGACGATTTCACCTTTTTTGGCAAGTTTTTGGGAAGACATTGATGGGATGCTGGAAAGATAAGAGTCTTGCGATGGCACTGAGCTGATGGACGGAAGGGAACCAAAGTCGCTAAAGTCCCTTTCTGTGTGAACAGAGGAGAGGGTGTCGCTGAACAGTGGCACATTCAGTTCCTCACTGATTTCCAGCAGGATATCACGAAGACCCGTGAGATAGCTCTCTTTAATGGAACCCCACAGGAACTGATTAGCTTCCGATGGACTGTAGATAAAAGATACTGTTCGTAATAAAGAAACAACCGTCTCGATGCAGTCACTCGTAGATAATCTAAAGTGCAGTTCCTTTTCAAGGGCAAGTAGAACCTGAAACTGGTACCTCGTAGACGGCGCTGTTTGCTGACACAGTCGCGAAGGCAAGAATATTTTTGCGCAATCTGCGCGCAGCTCACAACGAAGTGCGACTCGAGCAGTTTCAATCGCAAACTTTGCGCTGTCGGGACCAGCGCAGTGTCTCGAATCAGCATGATGCTTTACAACGCTGACTACATTTTGAACGCACGTCAGCAACGAGGTCTGTGACGCCGAATTCAACGCCGCTTCGAGCGAGGACTTGAGGTGCTCTATCAAGTGACCTTCATCCGCATTGCTGCACAAATCCAACAATGATGGCGGCCGCTGTTGGGACGACTCCGTTCCATTTGGTGGCACTGTTACGCAGGGCCTCGCTTCCTTCCTCGTGCTGATGTAGCTGTGCGCAACCATGTCTGCGGACCTCGACGAGACGTTCAAGGACGCGCTCAATCGCTTCCTCAGAGAACGAGTACTCGACGATACAGCAACCTGGTCACTCTTCGGCCTCTCGTCTTTCTGTGCCTTGCTTTTGCCGCTGGAATACTTGGCTGTGTACTCGTCTCGCAATTTTTCTAGAAGCCTCTCTCGCTTCTCGTCCAGGGAATCGTCTTTGCAAAACGAAGAGAGGAAGTCGCTCGTAGGTGCCGGCGGGATGTACCACTTTCCAGCACTCTGGCGTCAAACGCTTTTCAACGTTTTTTCAGGCACTTTCCGCGAACTAGTGTTGGGCGGATTTGTTAGGCACTCTGGGCTTTCACTGAACGCGTAGCAACTCGGGGCTTCAAATGATGTTTCTCTCACAAGTGCAACGGTAATGACGACAGCACAGTTACTACGTGGACACAAAAGGCGTCGCATTTACAGGGAACAGAACGCCGTGACAAATTTCCACGTACGTCAGAAGACAGTTCGACTGCAAAAGCATCATTGGGCAGAGTAAGGTCTCTCAACACTGCTGCCAAGCACCCGGCAGAATCACTGGAGCTGTTCGGGTCAAGGCGATATCCCGAGCACTTGTTCACCATTCAGGGCACTCTGTTTCACTGCCGAAGAAGTCCATGTACAGAACCTTGATTTCACTTTCCAAGCTCTTTTACCCGAAGTGATGACTTAACCCACGAGGCCCTCCGGAGATGCTTATACAAAGCAGCATCAAAACAGCAGACGACGCGACACACTTGTTCGTCTCCGAGAACGAACCTGGCTTGGCCTGACGATGGTGGTAAGGCTGCCTCATGCAGATACAACTCTGCTACCGCTTGACAAAGGCTCGCAGAAGAAAAAATTGCAATCATCTTTTTTAGTACTACAAGATTTCATTAAAATCTGCAATGGAAGCACTTTTCCATTCAACTTTGTAATAGCAGCTCCCAACTCTTCGAGTTCTGACGGCACTGACGGGTTGCAGTCTATCCAAATGATACGTGTATTAAGGCTGCTTACGAGAAGACGTTGTAACTGTGGTGACATCAACTCTTTCGCGATATCTGCACCTTTGTGGGGCTTGCCCAAAAATATGTCGAGCTCTTCGTGCGAGCACGCGGATCCGGGAAATATGAAAGACGCAATTAAGAACTGCGTCGTCGTCGTCTCCAAGTTTTCTCCGCTTCGCCGGATTTCGTCTTACTGGAAACGCAATGTCCGGAGCATCCCAAGTATATTCTGATGCCAGTTGAGTAAGTGCTACTCTGATTATGTTGCACGCAGCGTCTTTCGCCGGTGTCTGATCTATTGTCGTCCGGTCAAAGGCACTGCAAGCAGCGGTTGTACCTGTTGAACCGGTGGAGCAATTCATCCTCAAATTCTTCGAAGCTTTCCAGGTTGAATTCGGAAAAGGACGCTTCTCCATTTTCTGTCTTACGTACCCATTGCTGCAGTAGTATTTGCAGCCCCATCGTGTATTTCGTGTACCGAAGTACGTGAGGAACTTCAAACAACTGTAACCGAATGCAGTTCACGCTCTGTTCAAATATGGATGCAGCAAGTTGTCATCGTATCCTGGAACGACGCTATGTCTATCAGGAAGACAGTCTGAAAGACTCCTGGGCATAGGCATATGTGCTACACCGAGTACGCGGACTTGAAAATACGAGCGGTTGTAAAATTTACTACATACGAATACCCCGCTATTGTCGCCATTCATTGATACGGTGACTGTGGCTCCACCTGGCTTACATTCGAGATCGATTACATCTGAAAAAAAAAATCACACCTACCGAAATTGAAATTAAAAAAGAAAAACTGTAGGAAAAAGCAGGGTCTCAGGAATAATACAACCTGTACAATTCAAAACCAGCTTCATTTCTCATTGAACCTCGTTTGGAGAGAAACGTTTCGTCACTACGTTGGTCTGAAACCGAAAGAAGGAACGTCCACGAATGTTCCACGTCCAGTAGGACGGAAGGTCGCGTCCCTTTGAGGGCGCTCGGAGTTATTGTGCCAAAGTGACCAAACGTGGCCACTCGAGATGTAAGGGACGTCCCGCCGGAAAAAATATCTGTCTCCCTGGGAGATCCGAATTCTGTGAAGGGATATCCCCCAGGAACACTGCGAACACCATGCAGTTTCGTTCTGTTTGGGATGGGCCATGGGTGTGTTACCGAGATGGGGCAAGTGGGGGTGTCCTTCCTGAAAAACCCCCAAGGTCAGTTGTTAAAATTGTCACTCTTGAGACATATATAGGTCGTCATGATTATTCTCGTCCGCTGAACCACCCGCACAGTCCGCATGTGCCCATTTCCAGGAAAAGAGGGGGTGCACGGGTTTGTCCCCTATTTGTCCCCCTAGGAAAAAATCTTGGGAACGCCCATGCTGTGGAATGAGTCGAAAGTGCGAAGCACTGGAGGCGTTTGGATGTGCTCGTTAATGCACGGATTTACAACTTACGAAAGGGCTTTTTTTTTACCGATCACGCCCACTTTTGTGTAAATGATTTGAGGAAATGGTACTTACGTTGAAAGAAACGTTGTAATTGACGCTGTCTTTTACTTTAGAGATGCATTTACCCCTTAATTAGCGTGACGTTGTCGCCTTTCTTCTTCTAATCCGTAGACGTGCTTGCCAACGCCGCCTTTTCCTCCTCGCCCTCGCGCGGAGCGCGCATTTTGACTCCCAACTTGCTATGCGCTGCCCATTGCCCTCTGTGCATTTGCGCGTTCGAGCGGCCATCCGGCACGTGTACACGCAAGTGATTGCATTTCTTCTGTATCTTAGCGTCATTGGGAACAAATATATAGCAACTCGTCCCTCCGGAATTTTAAATCCAGCGTGCAACAAGCGTGTCAGAACTGCCTCTTTTACTGCTTTCACGAGTAATTTGTTTCTCTCCTTGCATGTGTGCTTGCGTCTGGAAAAAAGATTATTGCACTCTTTACAAACCTCGGGTAATTACCAGTGTTCCGTCCCCATTTTTCTGCGTGTACCACGTTCGGTCACACAGTTCTTATGCATCGGACTTTTAACGCCTGAAGTGCTCCGTCTTTATTTTCTCTATTTATTTGAGAACCACTGCTACGGCTCAGTTTATCTCCTTATTGTTGGAGAAAGGGATGAAGACAGCGACCTGGAGGATGTATTTATCGAAGAGGTAACTGTGGAGTGCCTGAGAGTGCACTGAACGACGGTTATGCCAATCATGCAACGTCGGATTATGTGCAGAACCTCTAGAAAAGCGCAACAAGCTCACTGCGCTTCGTGAACACATACGTAGTGTATTGAATCTTCGGTATATTTCGGGCTGGCGTAGCACATTTTTTTCGTACAATGTAAGAGGTATTCAGGGCGATATCTGCTTTGAAACGCATTTATGCGACGCTCTCACCTTTCAAGACTGTATCGACTTTTATTCATAATAACGTGGATAATAATCTTCCGGCTTGTAACCAACATAAAGAACTATATCATGTAATCGTGGGCAAATTTGCGTAACTGCGATTGAGAGTGCACCTGTGACAGGAGCATGTCGGTAAAACAACGTCGTTTTCAAGCAAAACGGGAGCAGGCGTTGAACTTGAATGAAATCTGCTCAATTAACCTATTTCTGTTGTCTGTACACATTCCCATGTTTACTGTTGTAATTCGTTGGTCGAGACACGACTGCGTGTGCAGGGGCAGTGACGAGTTTAGACAAACGTTACAAAGCATTAACAACATATTTTACAACCCATGACCAGCGCTCTACTAGCATATATGACAGTTTTGCTGCGCTAGTATATCCTTCATACAGCGTTTACCCTCTTCCTGACGCGAAAAATCGAGAAAAACGTAACCCCGCCGCTGACGCCCAATATGCGATGTGGGAGTCAAAATGCCGGCGCTCGTAGCAGACGACGGAGTTGTAGCCTCCCTGAAAAGGGGACGCACCTGGAGGCTCCCTAGACGTCAAGTGTTTACAAACAAGGAGAGGTCTATTAGCGCCTCTCCTTCCCGCACCGCAAGTTTGAGTCTAATTATTTCCAGTATCCCGGAGTACAGATACAACATGATTCTGAAACTGATCGGTTTGAACAGCGTTCGACAGCGTACGGCAAGTACGACTGAACAGCGTACGGCAAGGAACTATAACTAAGCGCATGGTTAATTTTAAACAGTCGTACGAAAGCAGCAACACACTAAAACTATTCATCTGAATTTGCAAAGCCAAAATCCCAACATGCATGGCCTAAGCTTGGCAGAAGTGCAAAAGTCTATAATAGCTGTACAAGTGATATCATTGAATAGACCTCTCCCTGTTTGTAAATAAATGACATAGTGTTAGACAGCGCCACCAATTTGGTAGAGTAGAACTATGCTCCAGGCTAGGGGGTGAACAAGGTCGCGCTCGAAAGTTACGGTAGTGAGGGGATTACGATCAGGCGCCCACAGCTCCCCATAGAGCCCATAGTTTGAGATAATTCAGGCAACACTGGACATACGACCAATGGTGGTGGTGGTGATGGTGAAAGGGCTTGCCGTTGTCGGCCTCACGTATGTGGGCAACGTCACGACTGATGCCCTGGGGAAAATGTGCGTCCTGGGCCGACTTCTAGGGGAACTGTGCCGACATATGTCTGAAAGCGTCTGCGACCAATGAAAAAGGCGTCGTGATGCCTAGCAGCCAGCCAATCAGCAAACTCTCAGTTTGGCTCGGCTTTCGGCCGGCCCTGGCTGCCATTGACTGGTTTTCATACATGGCGCCCGTTATTCCAAAATAACTAAGACATTTTTGATAGGCGAAATACATATTTATTGATGCAACGTATAAACTCAAATGCTTGACTCATATATTCACCGTGCGTACAGGACGTTTCGTTCCTTGAATAGACAACAACCAAACAAAGTTCGAACTTGCAAAGCACACATACAGTCTACTTCTGGAGGCGAGCGAAGTCCATGTGTGTGTGTTTCACAGATGAGCATCTTCTTCTCATTCTGGTGATGCACCGTAGGTCACACAGTCACGGGAAATACTTTTGTCGTTACGAACACTCTTTTCTTAGTCACTGTATTTGAAAATGCGACAGCGCTCGAAAGTGTTCCTTAGGCGTCAGCTCACCAAGCATTCCAGTTCCGACCCTGCAAGAATGTCCGTAGGTTGACACTTTATCGGAGATCAGTACATGGCAAGAGTCACTATAGCTCACGAACAAACCCGCGCGTACACTTCCTCTTTGGTCGTTGTGGTCAACCGACATCGGCGAGCCGCGGAGACGCAGCGACCTTGCTTGGAGCTGCCCGCCTGGCCAACTGCCCAGACTGCCCGCGAAAAGTGAGCTGCCAGATATTTCGAAACTCCCAACCAACCCCGGAGCGCGCATCCTCCTTTGGCCAATGGGCTTCGGTCATGATGCATGACGATGTAATACCACGTGACTGTGACGATTTTATTTTTCTACTGCCGCAAATGCGGGTAGCTGTGGAGGCCTGATTACGAATTACGATGGTCCCCTATAAATTGTTTCGGTTTCAGTCTTTCTACCAACGACATGATGACTTTTCTCTGCAACGAGGTATAATCAAAAATGAAGCCTGGTCTTGACTTGTACCAGTTGTATTCCTTGAGACTCTACTTTTTCTTGACCGTTATTTTTATTTTACTTTATATACTTCAATTTCGGTAGCGTCGATTTCCTCAAGAAATAATCGAATTCGAAAGTAAGCCAGGTGGAGCCACAGTCATCGTATCCGTGAATGGCGACAATAGCGGGTGTTTTCGTATGTGCGAAATTTTACAACCGCTCGTATTTTCAAGTCCGATCTCTCGTTGTAGCACATGCAATGCCCAGAGCCGTTCAAACTGTCTTCCTGATAGATATAGCATCGTTCCATGGATACGATGACAACTTGCTGCATCCAGATTTTGAACAGAGCGTGAACTGCATTCGGTACAGTTGTTTGAAGTTCCTCACGTACTTCGGTACACGAAATACACGATGGGGCTGCAAATACTACTGCAGCAATGGGAACGTAAGACAGAAAATGGAGAAGCGTCCTTTTTCCGAATTCAACCTGGAAAGCTTCGAAGAATTTGAGGATGAATTGCTCCACCGGTTCAACAGGTACAACGCTGCTTGCAGTGCCTTTGACCGGACGACAATAGATCAGACACCGGTGAAAGACGCTCCGTGCAACATAATCAGAGTAGCACTTACTCAACTGGCATCAGAATATACTTGGGATGCTCCGGACATTGCGTCTCCGGTAAAACGAAATCCGGCAAAGCGGAGAAAACTCTCTGATGGGGAGGACGACGACGCAGTTCTTAATTGCGTCTTTCATATTTCACGGATCCCGTACTCGCACGAAGAGCTCGACATATTTTTGGGCAAGCCCCACAAAGGTGCAGATATTGCGAAAGAGTTGATGCCACCACAGTTACAACGTCTTCTCATAAGCAGCCTTAATACACGTTTCATTTGGATAGACTGCAACCCGTCAGTGCCGTCTGAACTCGAAGAGTTCGGAGCTGCTATTACAAAGTTGAATGGAAAAGTGCTTCCATTGCAGATTTTGATGAAATCTTGTGGTACTAAAAAAGATGACTGCAATGTTTTCTTCTGCGAGCCTTTGTCAAGCGTAGCAGAGTTGTATCTGCATGAGGAACCCTTGCCACCATCGTCAGGCCAAGCCAGGTTCGTTCTCGGAGACGAACAAGTGTGTCGCGTCGTCTGCTGTTTTGATTCTGTTTTGTATACAGCATCTCCGGAGGGCCTCGTGTGTAAATCGGCACTTCGGGTAAAAGGATCTTGGAAAGAAATAAAGGTTCTGTACAGGACTTCTTCGGCAGTGAAACAGAGTGCCCTGAATGGCGAACAAGTGCTCGGATATCGCCTTGACCCGAACAGCTCAAGTGATTCTGCCAGAAGTTTGTCAGCAGTGTTGAGGGACCTTACTCTGCGCAGTGATGCTTTTGCAGTCGAACTGTCTTCTGACGTACATCACGTTTGTCACGGCTTTCTGTTCCCTGTAAACGCGACCGCCTTTTGTGTCCACGTAGTAACTGTGCTGTCGTCATTACCGTTGCACTTGTTGAGAGAAACATCATTTGAAGCCCCGAGTTGCTACGCGTTCAGTGAAAGCCCAGAGTGCCTAACAAATCCGCCCAACACTAGTTCGCGGGAAGTGCCTGAAACAACGTTGAAAGCGTTTGACGCCAGAGTGCTGGAAAAGTGGTACATCCCGCCGGCACCTATGAGCGACTTCCTCTCTTCGGTTTGCAAAGAAGATTCCCTCGACGAGAAGCGAGAGAGGCTTCTGGAAAAGTTGCGAGACGAGTACACAGCCAAGTATTCCAGTGGAAAAAGCAAGGCAAAGAAAGACGAGAGGCCGAAGAGTGACCAGGTTGCTGTAACGTCGAGTACTCGTTCTCTGAGGAAGCGATTGAGCGCGTCCTTGAACGTCTCGTCCAGGTCCGCGGACATGGTTGCGCACAGCTA
This sequence comes from Ornithodoros turicata, assembly GCF_037126465.1. NCBI lineage: Eukaryota > Metazoa > Arthropoda > Arachnida > Ixodida > Argasidae > Ornithodoros > Ornithodoros turicata. The sequence goes on along the minus strand of NC_088209.1, from coordinate 8,598,154 downwards.
CATCAGCACGAGGAAGGAAGCGAGGACCACCGTAACAGTGCCACCAAATGGAACGGAGTCGTCCCAACAGCGGCCGCCATCATTGTTGGATTTGTCCAGCAATGCGGATGAAGGTCACTTGATAGAGCACCTCAAGTCTTCGCTCGAAGCGGCGTTGAATTCGGCGTCACAGACCTCGTTGCTGACGTGCGTTCAAAATGTAGTCAGCGTTGTAAAGCATCATGCTGATTCGAGACACTGTGCTGGTCCCAACAGCGCAAAGTTTGCTCTCAAACTGCTCGAGACGCACTTCGTTGTGAGCTGCGCGCAGATTGCGCAAAAATATTCTTGCCTTCGAGACTGTGTCAGCAAACAGCGCCGTCTACGAGAGTACCAGTTTCAGGTTCTACTTGCCCTTGAAAAGGAACTGCACTTTAGATTATCTACGAGTGATTGCGTCGAGACGGTTGTTTCTTTATTACGAACAGTATCTTTTATCTACAGTCCGTCGGAAGCTAATCAGTTCCTGTGGGGTTCCATCAAAGAGAGCTATCTCATGAGTCTCCGTGATATACTGCTCGAAATCAGTGAGGAACTGAATGTGCCACTGTTCAGCGACACCCTCTCCTCTGTGCACACAGAAAGGGACTTTAGCGACTTTGGTTCTCTTCCGTCCATCAGCTCAGTGCCATCGCAAGACTCTTATCTTTCGAGCATCCCATCAATGTCTTCCCAAAAACTTGCCGAAAAAGGTGAAAATCGTCCACTGCCGCGAGTGGATCTTTCACAGCCTTCTGTACACCCAAAGCGACAAATTGTCATTCCAAGAGCATCGAAGAAGGTGCACTCGGAACTTCCACGGTCCAGCAGAACGTCCAAGAGGGAACCAGGTCAGGTGGAATCCGCACAGACTGTACGTCGCGGACTCTTTGTATCTCCAACTAAAAAACAAGCGCAGCAATCTTCAAGGCCTGCAACACCGAAGAGACAACAACGTGTGCTGAAGACAACCTTTGTGCCGGAGACTCCGACACATAAACAGGGTGGCCAGGTCGTCCTTCGTCGTCAAGCACGGATGAGGAAAAGGTCGGGAGTTGAGGTAACGGTACGGGTTATCCGGGAGACGCCGCAGAAGTTGCTGCGTGAAGAAACGAGCACCACACCCAGAAAATCGTTAAGTAACGTGTCGGAAACTCGACCCAGGTCTGGAAGCGGCGTAGCAGGAAGATGGAAGACCCCACCGAAGATGAAGACGCCTACAAAATCTGCGGGTAGGGATATCCACAAGGCGCACGGAAGGTTGTCGCTGAGGGCACTGTTGGCATCTCCCGGCGACATTGGGAATTTGCAGTGTCAACAGAGGGTCCTCGACAGCAAAAGAACCCCGACTAAGTCGTCCGATGTTGTAGGCGGCGCGTCGGCTCCAACCAGGTCGATTTTGAAGAACAAGTTCACTCCGTCGAAGGCTAACCTCCTGTCGGGCGTCACTTGGGCAAGCAGCTCGGAGGTTCTCGCAGACGCTACCCACGTAACCCCGAGGAAATCTGCTCAGCGGGGCCGCACTCTAGGAACCCCTCCACAGTGGACCGGATCTGAGTCCTTATTCTCCACTCCAGAGAGCGTTTGCGCGGGTTCGGAGAGCAGTCCCAAAAAACTTGTCGCATTTTCGGACCTCGCATCCGCAGAAGGGTATCCAGCAGCGGTCTCCGACGTGCCTCCAACCACTCCAAGGAGGAGGATCTCGAAACGGTTGTTGCATTCACCCGCCACGCCAAAGTTTAAGTATTCTACGAGTTCCTCACTTTCCAAGTCAGAGAGTTCGTTCCTGTGTGATACATCTCGACAGCTGTTTGGTGTCCCAAGCAAAGACCCTACAGCGTCTGAGAGCTCACCAGGAGCCATTGAGAGGACAAGAAAGAGAATCGAAGCACGAGTGTTGGAGCTCCCCACCGGAGACTCTGCAAATCACTTCTCACAGCCTGCGAGTGGGGACGCTTCGTTATGCGAGACTCCGAGGAAAACCAGGACGAGAAACGGACATCCGAGGAGACGTAAAGTCGTCCTGTCGCAAAGCGCGGAACACGAGGACTGTATTGCGAATGATGTTTACAGTGAAACGCATGACAAGGATCCGCAAGGAACATCCTGCGAGCCTGTACATCCGGAGCCGCGTGGATCCGGAACCATGCTGCGAATCACGAGGAGCAGGGCGAGGGAAACGGGCCTGACCCCGCACGAGATATTTGTCCTCTCGCAGTCCAGTCCCAGAAAAGAGGACAAAAGTGGAACGAAGACAGCCGTGCTGGGGGCACGCGGAGAGCTCGCGAAAACTCCGCAACACGTGAAACCGCAGAAGAGGACGTTTACGCCGCCTTCAGCTATTAGTGTTCTGCACTTGACGTCGTCGCCCATGTTGCTGAAGGGCTGTGTGAAGTGAACGGTGTTTTCGTCTTGTACATATACGCTTGTACGTACGTTTGAGGCGCGCTTTGCCACGTCAACTAACTTAAATCGTCTTAACGTGACATTCGGTTGACATGTGGCTCAGTGTGATGCAGGGTAGGAGAGTGACTGCACTGCTTTTGCTTTGAGTATTAGGCATGACCTGTTGAGACCAGTTGGACAGTTGCACTGAGACTGTGCCGTTGAGCAGTTGCTTCGGCTCGAAAGCCTAGCATTTTATCCTGTTCTTAAGCATGTATAAAAACTTTCTATGCAGATAAGTTACATTAGATTCTACAATTTTGCTTTACAGTGGTACCGTTTGAGAGTAAAAAATCAGTGCGATATTTCATTTTTGTCGTCGTAGTAGCGAACGTACTTATGTATTTTACAATGGAATAGGGGAAAACAAGCATGTGCTTTCCTCTTCTGGAAAAAAAAAAAAAGTGAGGTTCACGTAACAAAACGTTGTAAATTGAATTTCTCAGGGATCAAATTTTACGATTGGGAGCTGTTGTTGCAAGTTTTGCACAGCGCCATTTTGGGTCAAGAGGATCTAAACACTGGGTGGTGTGGTCCACTGGTTTCTTCAGAATGTTTTCATGCATGTATGGTGCAAAAGAAAAACCACGAATAACCTGTAGGATATTCAAAAAATTGTGGTTCATTTTGTCAAGTGTGACGAGCTCGAGACCATGCATTTGAAAATGCCACGTCGTCTGCTAAACTACCGCACATTGTGTACTTTGGGTGCTGACATTGCTGCTTCCTTGTGCCACCTGGCCCAATGAAACAGTTCTCCATTGTTTGGAAACTTTGCAGAAGCTCCCCCCAAGTTAAGTTGACAGTTGATTTTCAGTAGGATATCTTGATTGACACATCCTGTGTACAGTGCTGTACACTATTTACCCGAAAAAGGAACTAAATACGTATATACGTTCCTTTAAAAAATCGCACGTAACTCCATTAACCGTTAACAAATTCAAGTAACACATTCTCGTAACTTGGAAAGTAACCTCTACTTTACCAGACTGCAGAAATATGAAAGCATTGCCTCTCTGTATCGCTTACATATCTGATTGTCTACAATATCCTTACCTGTCATACATCAAAGAACAGGTGGAAGGCGGTGATCCGTAGAAGGATTTTCAAGTAAAAAAAAACTGCCGTTCATTCACAAGGAGGCCCTCACATAGTCATTGACACGAGTTTCTGAGTAGGGGACACAGAGGACAAAGCACCAAACGCCCTGAATGCAGCTGTTGCTTGGAAGGAGGAACGTATTGGACACATTGAGTTAACTGTGGATAACCAGTGCAATGTGAAATGCATTCCTCCCTGATATCCTTTCCCCTCCAGTGGCGGTTTTCCTGCATGCTTCTTCAGCGTCATTGAGCAAAAGAGAGAGAAAGAGAAAAAAAACGAATGAGTAACTTTTGGTAACACTCTTCCAATTTATGTAACTAATATTTAGAGCCTGAAGTTTTTGGGTTTTACCCGATTCTTCCCCGAATTTGCACCCCGAATTGAAGGTTCCCTCTCTAGGGTGAAACCCGGTTTTTACCACGCAAATTCCCCTCTCTGGGATGTCTGTAGGAATGCACCAACTTACTTGTTTGGCAGAAAAATGCAGATACATCACCGTTTGTACCAAACCGCTACAATTAGTTTGAATAACTGAGCCCGATTTTTGCGTAATGGAAGTTTTTTTCACCCGAATTCACATGAATTTTAGTGCACATGTTTATTACCCGATTTTTACCCCCCGAATTTAGAAAAAATATTTCCCCAAAAACTTCAGGCTCTCACTAATGTTGAGGACCAGAGTTCGAAGTAACTCGTTACTGTAATCTTGTACCTTTTTTTTTTGTAACTTAAACCGAACTCGGTACTTTTGTGCCGTGGTAGCTTTCAGAGGAACCCGTTTCCTTGTCAGGTAACTTTTGACAAAGTAACTTAAGCTAAGTTCCACATTACTTTCTTTTCGGCTTTCACTGACGTCCACTTGTTTTTCAATGCTTTCTCTCCAGTTCTTTCATTGCATTTTATGCCACAGAACGTGACATTCAATCAATGACAGTATTCCACTCAGGAAGTAAGAACCGCTGTGCGCCACACAGGAGCGAGATGCAAAGCGTTCGAATTGTTGGACACGAACGAAAACGATCTAAGCGTGCTGCATCCCTCCGCAGGCAACTCAAGGTACTAACTCAACTGATCACGTGTGCTGCTCCTGTGTAGTACTATTTTGTGTCCGAGGTAATTTGGAACTAACTCGTCATTTTTTTTTTTAACTATCTCTATAACTGTGAGTCACATTTCAGGCTGAAGAACTTCGTTATTAACTCAGTCTTCATTTTTCACATGGTAACTCGTAACGAGTTTCTTTTGGCGGGTAACTTCTCATTTTATGATTGAGGGACATTGTAGAAACGTGAAGGAAAACACTGTGCAAGATTCTGGTGACGCAGAATCAAAAATAACAAAGATGGTTGAGAGCATCAACTGTTTTCTAGGCGTACACACATTAAAAGCAAGACTTTTGTGCAGTAGGCTGCACTTCCTCAGGTTTGAGGACCAGCTACGAGTGGTGAAGGACATGTAAAAAAACAGGTCACATGGTACAAGTAAAAAGGTTGACGGTGAAGGGAAATACAAACAAATGCAGCACAATATAAACAAAAGCAAAACGAAATCAATAGGAGGTGGCTGGACAAGGTCAGACAGACAGACACAGACGGGTTAGAGGTGTACGTGGAGGAAACCAGTGCACATCACATGAATAGGCACTTTGTTATTTTTGATTCTACAGGGTGTCCCAGAAACGTGTCATTGAATTATAATAAAAAAACTACACCACCTAGAGTCATGCGGTCAATGGCATTTGTTCTTACTGGGTTTTTGCCACCTCCTCGTGTGAATGTCATGTATCGTAAGTTTAATTATGTATTTTTTTGCGAGCTTAAGTCGGAAATTTGGCTAGTAAAGGTCACTTTTTTACCCACCAATGTGAAGAGCGTGTCTAATTTAGTCAATTAATGATCATTGACAGGGATATTCAGGAGCTATCCCATCTGAAAAAATAGCCGAACATCATGCTCTACGGAGGGCGCACAGAATAGCGCACGATGAATTTTTCAGCGCAATCTTTGTCAGTCCGACGAAAGGAGGTTGGAAACCCAGCCCTCCCAGAATCGCAGTAAGAGATAAAGAGGCACGGCTTATCACGTCCGACTTTCGCTGGGATGATGCATTCCCTCTCCCAATTTTAGGAACTTACTTTTTCTACTATCACTCTGTGGGCTGGCTTCAGAACCTCCTTTCGTCGCACTGAGAGTGATTGCGTTCAAAAAGTCATCGCGCGCTATGGTCCAGTGCTCCGAAAAGCATGATATTCGGCTATTTTTTCCGATGGGATAGCTCCTGAATATCACTGCGAATTATCGTGAATTTGAGTAAATTCGGCACGCTCTTCATATTGGGCGGGGGTAAAAAAGTAACCTTTGCTTGGCAAATTTCCGAGGTAAGTTCGCAAATATTTAAATAATTAAGTTTGGAGTACATGACATTCACATTAGGAGGTGGCAAAAAACCTAATAAGAACAAATGTCATTGACCTCATGACTGTAGGTGCAGGTGTAGTTTTTTTATTATAATTCAATGACACGTTTTCTGGGACACCCTGTATATGATGAGGACAAAGAAGTTTAATAAGACAAGCTCAGAGGCACAGGGCTGGTGGCAGGCACAGAGGCAGGCAGAGGGACTGGTGTCATGAGCAGAGGTCCTGTAAGCAATGGGGGGGGGTGGGGGGGGGACGTCTTAATTCCCTCTTACTCCCGACTTACCCCCGCTGAAACCAGAGTCATCCTGGCAACAGAGGACGAGAACGGGCTGACGTACGGCTTGAGGCGGGACGGCATTGGACGGAAGTTAGGTTAGATAAATTGGGCTATGGCGGCTTCCTTTGCCCCCCAAATGCGCTTCGATAATGCTTAGGTTAGTTTAATGAAGTTAGGTTAGATTAATAGGGCCATGGCAGCTTGCTTTGCCCACAAAGTTGCTTCGATATTGAGGGGAGCGAGATATTGAAGCTGCCACAGCCGCGCTGATCTAACCTAATTTATCACTAAACAATGTCTCTGATGTCAGGTTGAAGTTGGCTTTCCCGCAACACAAATAAATGAATGGAAAAGTTCCGCAAAATTTACAAACGTACAATTCCGCAACAATAAGCGTTCGTTGAAGTGGGCTTGCCCACAGTACAGGGAAGTATTGGGTGAAGCCAACTTTCAAATGGTGACGCCTACCAAAGAAATGCCGGCGTCACCATTTTGCAAGTTGGCTTCACCTAACGCACGGGTGCATTAGGTGAAGCCCACTTTACACACCTTGAAGCGTAACGAAGTGGGGAGTCAAGTCCTGTAGATCACATAAACAAAATACAGAAACCGACACTGAAGATTTTTGTTTAAGTTTAATTTGTACAAGCTTTCGCGTGGAAGTCCATGCTTCCTCAGGTACAAAGTGAAGTGGTGACACACATAAGTATATATAGTATAGACGGGATCCGGACATTTCGGTGCACAGACGTTTCGGTGCACGGACATTCAGGTGCAAAACGTTGCTGAGATGTCCCGGAAAAATGGTCTCGGGAATGGCTGTCACGATGTCGACATATCGTAACAAAACAAAAGGAAGAGAGCGGTTTGGCATCAAAAGTAGTGTTGTCAAGGAATTTGAATTACATAGAGAAGAACGTGCTTTATGTATTTTTTTGTGTATTATTATAAATTAAGACCTGATGTGTGACCTGATGTGTTCGTGGTCTCTCGTGGCCTTTTAAACTTTTGGGGAATTTTCTTTTTTATTATATTGCGCCCCACGTTTTGGTCGGTGCTGTACAGATATTATTTTTTTAAAATTCTTTTCTCAAGAGTAGCTGAAGAATATGCTGTGTCGTTTTGTAGTGAGTATTATCTCGAAAAGGGTATCTTCAAGGTAGGGATACTATGCAATTTGAATTCCATTTGTTGAGGACGTGCCGGTTACATCTTTGGTGGAAGCATTTGATTAGACGTTATTCCCCCTGTATTCCTACATAATTTTTCCTCGGGAATGGCCGCATATTTTCAAGACCTAAACAACGACATAATATTACCGTGGTGCCCCTCCAAAAGCTGTTAGACTTGCTAGCCATAAAATTATTGCGGTGGCTAAAGTGATACAATGATTTCAAATAACAAATTACGTGGTTGACAATTATGTACTGCTTCTGCGGTTTGACCTCAATCTGTTGTTTTCTTAACTCGAGAGCAAAAGCTGACTGACTGAAACCTATGTGTAGTGCATGTCGGAGCGCATTTAAACGTGTTACTTTTGTCGCTCGAATCTTTTTCTCAATCTCAATCAATCTCAAAATTTTTTTTTTTGTATAGGTTTCCTTTACTGCGGACCGCATGATTTTTAACATAGTTCATCACGGGATGGCCATAATGTGATAAAACGGCTTATTCCATGCTTGAAGACTTTTGTTCCATTTATGCAAACTTGAAGGGCCACGGGAAGGTGCAGAGTTTTTATCGAAATGAGAACACAGGAACGGGACATGGTAACTTTTTGGGATAGAAGGGGGAGTAACGTCTAATCAAATGCTTACACCAAAGCTGTAACCGGCACGTCCTCAACAAATGGAATTCAAATTGCATAATATCCGTACCTTGAAGATACCCTCTTCGAGATAATACTCACTACAAAATGACAAAGCAATTCTTCGTCTACTCTTGAAAAAAGAAATAAAAAAATGAATATCTGTACAGCACCGACTAGAACATATGAGGCGCAAAATATTAAAAAAGAAAATTCCCCAAAAGTTTGAAAGCCACGACAGATCACGACCACATGCAGATCAGGTCTTAAATCTATAATAGTACACAAAAATACATAAAGCACGTCCTTCTCTATGTAAACGAAATTCCTTGACAACACTACTTTTGATGCCAAGCCGCCCTCTTCCCTTTGTTTTATTACGATATTTCGACATCGTGACAGCTATTACCGGGACCATTTTTCACGGAACCGACGTTGCAGTGATCCCCCGCTTTGCACCGAAGTGTCCGTGCGCCGAAACGTCCGTGCACCGAAATGTCCGTGCACAGAAAAGTCCGTGCACCGAAATGTCCTAGACCCGTATAGACATATACACGACTAAACACAGGTTCAGGTTCAGGGTAGCCTCGTCCATTTTTGCATCAGGGCAGGCACCTAAGCGATGCCACAGGCTAAGAGAGAGAGAGAGAGAGAGGCTGAAAGAAGGAAGAGGAAGCATGGGTGAGGGGAGAAGGAAAGTGAGCGAGGGAGGGCACAGGGAGAGAAGGAGTGAGGTCGAGGTGATGGAAGCAGAGGGCGTCCTCAGAATTTCTTAGAGAGAGGGACTGAGGAAGGTTCGAATCCGCGGGCCGGCTGTGCCGTCTGGGGTTTTTCCTGGGTTTCCCTCAGATGTGTAATAGGCGTATGCCGGCACAGTTCCCCTGAAGTCGGCCCATGGACGCAGCTATCCTCCCCCCCGAGCGGATTCCGCTCGGTCTTCCACTTCACCCTTTCCTCTCCACCACCTTTCCCTTCCCGAGAAACATGCGGCCTAATCAGGCAGGCAGACCTCTCGGGTTCCTCCCAACGACACTCCTCCTCCTCCTCCTCCTCCTCCGAGGAAGGAAAATGCATCTCGTTTCGCATGGCTGCATGACTTGGCACAGTCTGGCTTGGCTTGGCTTGGTCTTTGGGTCTGGTCTACCTCGACACTGGAGGTGTAGCAGGCGGGGTGGAGCTTCGGAGCTTCTCCGTCGTTGGCTTGGTGGTACAGGGATGGTCGTGGCTGCCTTGGCTTCGCTTGCCTCCCTGGCTGTGTCTGTCATTTCTGTGGGCGCCGCTTCTTCTTCGGCTTCTCCCTCTGGGTTGGTGGGGCTTGGTTGGGTTCCAGGCGCGACGTTCCCTTGTGTTTCCTGGGGGCTCCTTGGTCGGGGACGTTGTCCGTCTGGTTTTGTCCTTGATGCTTTCTCCCACTCTATTAGGAGGTGCCTGGTCTCTCCCATTATTTGGATGTCGCTGTGGAGTTGAAAACCTAGCAGCAATTCTATCTGTTGTGACGTTGTGTTTCTTGCCTTGTGTAGGGCCGGGCAAACGAAGAGTATGTGTTCGATGTCCTCATCCTCTCCGTTGTCACAGAGGAGGCAGGTAGCGCTGTCGCTCCCAAAGAGCTCCTTCAATCTTTTCCTCGTTGGGAGGGAACCCGTTCGTGCCTGGAACAGGAGACCACTACCTTTGTCTCCCCTATAGATATTCTCGGGCGCTGGGGTCGTCTTGTGTCGTCTGTAGAACGCCATGCTTTCTTTTTTGACTGACACAGCCGAGAGCCACCTTTCCCTTTCAGTGAGGTCCATTTCTTTTTTGACGAGGCCATTCCATTCCTTTTCAGATTTGGCGGTGTTCCTTTCTGTGTGTCTGCTGTATATTCTGTCTATTTGACTGATCCTCTTTATCCAGTTGGTCTGTATATTGGCAAATCTGAGGAACTTGAATAGGCGGGTCGCGTACGATTCTTCGCGTCCGTGGATCAGTCTTCCAAGGTATCTTGTCTTGGAGCGTGCTTCTCTGTATTCGTACGTGGACCACCCCAGTTCACCCTGAATGACCGGATTTGGGGTGGCGAAAAATCCTTGTACAAGCCATCGGCCGATTTCTCGTTGTTGCCGGTCAAGTTGTGTAATTGTTGTCTTGCTGAGGCATACTACTTCATTTGCATATGTTGCCACTGGGACAGCGGTGGTCTTCCAGTGGAGCCGTCCTATTTCGTAGGGGTGGAAGGAGTGGCGTGCTATGTGCCACGTATGGCATTTCCTGCTGTTCATTTTTCTGAGGAGGTTTTCCTCGTACGTTTGTAAATAGTTGTCCCTGTCCTCGAGCAAGATTCCAAGGTAGTTGTATGCTGTGGTGATGTCCACTTTTGCTTTTCGGCACTGTAAATGAGGGGAATGTTGCGCTGTCTCCGATCTTCATTACGTTGGTTTTTTCTCTACTGAAAAGCATGCCTTCCGCTTCTGCTATCTCAGAACATATATCTAGGAGGTCCTGCAGTTTTCCCGGTTCATCGGCTATCAGGATGACATCGTCTGCAAAGGCTAGGCACGAGATCACGGTCTCCTCAAAATTCCCGTCCACATTCTGTGTGCGCAGGTAGACTCTTTTCTCCGACTTTTCGAGGGCGATTAGGAGATCGTTGATGAAAATGTTGAAGAGAGTGGGTGAAAGTGGGCATCCTTGGCGCAGTCCGATTTCTTGTTTGATTCTGTCCGACGTGTACGGGCCCAAGGTGAATCTGCTGTAGATGTCTCTGTACAGAAGATCTATCAGAGTCGCCAAGCTCTCGGACACTTGGCAGGCCTGCATCTTTTGTTTTAGTAGGTCGTGTGGTACAGCGTCGTACGCTTTCTCAAAGTCCAAAAAGGCGAGGTACAACGTTTTTCGTTGTATCTTGTAGACTTCGATCAGTTGTGTAATAATGTATAATAATGTGTAATAATAAATAGGTTGTCACTAGTCCTTCTATTTACGCGAAACCCATTTTGTGCTTCGGCTATGTTCCCTTCGCACTCGCGTTGTAGTCGTCGGTTAAGAACTGATGTGAAGAGCTTATACACGTTGCTCTGGATGGCGAAAGGCCTGTAGGAGCCAAGATTTTCTCTTGGCTTACCCTTTCCTTTGTGTATTAGTGTAATGTTGGCTTCCCTCCAATCTACTGGAATGTCCCCCGTAGATATAATCTGGTTGAAGCATTGTCTAAGGAATTCCACTGTTCCGGGTTTGAGTGCTTTTAGGAACTCGTTCCCTAACGAGTTCCTAAGTAAAGGCCCGTTGCCTTACCCGGTGCCAGGCGTTTGATGCTCACCTCTAGCTCGTCTTGAGTTATGTCTGGGATTCGTTTCCGTCGTGCTTCATTTGTTTTTTGGGTAGTTTCTTCCCTAGTGCATGGCGCTCTTCGTCGTAGGAGTGTCTGCTGCAGCTTTGTGTAAAATTCGGTTATATATTCTTCGTGGGGTCTGAGAGAGTATTATTTTTATCATCTTGTATGTTCGAGGTAAACTCTTGGTGGTTTTCTTTGTCGATGTTGGCTATGTAGGCCCACAGTGCCGCTCCTGTCCTTCGTCCGCTGTCTGTTATTTTTGCGGCTATTTGTTTTTTGGAACGATTTAATTTTTGTAGCGACCATGGTCTTTACCACCTGTTTTTGCGTTTCATAGGCTTGGTCATCTTCCAGGTGATCTCTCCTGGTTTTGACAGCCCGTCTCCTCTTCCTGTTCAATTCTTGCCTCAGTTTAATGGCTGCTCTTACTTCTTCGTCAAACTAGTCAAACCATGGCTGGTTCTTCTTCTTCCTGTACCCTCTGTTGCCCGAGGTTTTTCCTACTGTCTCCATTGCCGAAGTTACAAGCAGCTTGGTGAAGCTTTCATAGTCCGCATCCGTGGTGTTCGTGTGCCCATTCAGTTTATCCTCTAGTAGGTCCGTGAGCTTCATAAGAGCTTCTTCATTTGCGGTTTTCCATCTTTGCGTCTTGGGTGTTGTAGGTCCTTTTGACGGCTTTGACAGTGTGCTTGGCGGTCTTTTAACAGTTACTGTGAGTCGAAGTAGGTTGTGATCGCTGCTGCAGTTGAAGCTGCCATCTTCCTCGATCTGGAGCTTGACCTTTGTCGTTGATGTTTGGCAGGCCCTATTGACGAGTACGTAGTCGATGGTCGAGGTTTGTGTGACTCTTGACCATGTTTTCTTTCCTCTACATTCCGGCTCCAAGTTAAGGATACATAGCTGGTTCCTTTCCGCTAGTGTTCTCATTCGGGCAGCTGACTCGTGTCCGTCTAGCTCTATGCAATGGCAATTAAAGTCACCCATCACGATTATTCTGTCCCCTGGTTTGTCTTGTTCGAAGGCGGCTAGGTTCTGCTGCAGACATTCGTAGATGGTCTCATTCCATGGATCGGCGCCGTTGCCTGTTGCCATATATGTTACCCCGAGGATGAAGGACCATTTCTCTTGTGTTTCAAATTCAGCCCACATATGTTCTCTGCACATCTTTGATTGCTTTATCTTGACCAGATGCTGTCGGTAGGCGAAGCCTATGCCTCCTCCCTTTTTGTCAACGGTGTTTCGGTTTATTCCTATCCATTGCCAATCCCCGCTTAGGCGTGGCTTTTCCTGATTTCTCAAATGAGATTCGGTGATGGCGTACACTGCTACGTCTTGCTCTATTCCATTTACTTGAAGCGCCTCCCATTTTAGACTAGAGCCTGCCTTGATATTTAAGCTGGCTAGGCATATTTCGTCGTGTCTAGTTACTTTAGTTGTTTTGCGGCGTTTCCTCTGTTTGCCGCGCGTGTTCTTCTCGTTCCTTACTGGCAGCTGTTCGTTTGTCTGGGCGATATCTTGTCCGCCAAGAACCCATGCAGGGGGAGCGTCTATCGGTGTTAGACCACTCTCGTGGGGTTCATCTGGGGATGGTCCTGCATTTGGAGGTACCCTACATTGTAGCTTGTGGGGTTGCACCAGGCAGTTCGGAGGCCTTGTGTCTGGGGGGCTGGTGCCAGCGTGCGTGGATCGGAGCTTGTCCACGGTTCGCTTTGCTGCGCTATGGGTTCGGGGTTCATGTTTGGCGCTTGGTTGATCTTGGGCCATTGGCTCTCCTCTGGGGTCAGGTGCGGTGCGATTTCCCGTTGACAGCCGTCTCACTGCTCGTTTCTGTATGATGCCTGTCCTTGGAGGATTTCCTGCTGCTGTCTTTCGTTGATATCCTGTCTTAGGGGATGGAGGTGTTGCGGATATTGGGGGTGGTGGTTGTGGCTTGCGTATGGGCCATGTTCCTGGTACCACTGCTGTTGACCTTCCTGGTCTGGGGTATCCTCGTATTGGATATATGTTGGGTGCCCTTGGCCCCATGACCAGGTCGTGGGTGGTTTCTTGTTCCAGAATCTTCGACGTTGCGGCCCTCTCCCGTACGGTCTTTCGGCGGTTTGGAGTGGAGGGTCACACACTGCTGTACAAGGAAAGGGAAGGGGAAAGGAGATATGGTGCCACATGTCTGTGTACAATGAATAGCTGGGCAGACGGATAAGTGGCCTCTAACAGTTTCAGAACAGTAAAAGGTGTTATTGTGAACAAAAAGGCTCGCCAACCCAGTTTCGCGGAAGGGGGGTCAGGAGTATGGGGAACGAGTGGCCCAGAATGGACAAAAGGGAAGGTTATGGATTATCTAACTGAGAGCCAGACGATGACTGAAGCGAAGATTCAAGAATTGTGCACAAATAAATATAAATATTAAATTTACATAAGCGGATATAACGAGCCAGGACTAAGATTCAGACCATTTGGTGTGAGACACTTGAATTGCGAAATTAAGTAGGACTCTCCATTCTTACGTTTAATGTCGGTGCTGAACCCATATTCTTGCAATATAATTTTCAAATCAGTTTCAAAATCGTGATTAGGTTGATTGAAATGAATGGCGACAGGAGTTGGGCGCGCATTTAGGATATAAAATTTGTGGCCGTAAAATCTTTTTCTCATTGTGTTGGAGGTTTCAACGATGTATTGTGAATTGCACTTGCAGCAGAATATCAAGTAACGAATATTGGGTGAATTACAGTGGAGTGAATGACGAATTTTCAAACAGAAGTCACCCGAAGTACTACGGGCAATGGTGGACGGCGCGATAAATTTACAGGTCTGGCACCGTGCACTACCAGAGGGATAACAACCCAGCGAGCGCTTCATCATGCATGATGACGTGAGGATGTCGCGCAAATTTTTGGGTCTACGGAATGCTACTAATGGGGGAGTCGGAAAAATTTCCTTTAATTGCTCGTCAGCATGTAATATATTGAGGGGGCGTCTAAGAATGGAATTGGTATTGACAAGTGATTTATGATATGTGGTGGATAAAACTACACTACTTAAGTCTTCTTTGCGCTTCGGGGTGAACAAGGACTCCCTGGACAGGCTTGATGATTTGACAAACGAGTCATGGGTGAGTTCAAATGGGTAATTTCTTTTTTGGAAATCAGATACCATTTGCTGAGCATGTTTTGCAAAATCAGTCTGATCTGAGCAGATTCGTTTCAGGCTCAAGAACTGACCATATGGAATACTCCTTTTCTGGTGATTAGGATGATAGCTTTCATAGTGGAGATATTGGCGCTTGCCCGTTGGTTTCTTGTATAGTTCAGTGGTCAGCCTACCGGATTTACAAGACACTGTCAAATCAAGGAAGTTGATGGATGGATGACCTTGAATAGTTACAGGTAAATTTAATTTTGCTATGCAGAGAATTGAAGTGATCAAAAAATGACTGCAGAGATGCCTCATCACCAGACCAGAGGACAAAAATGTCGTCGATGAACCTAAGATATATAAGTGGCTTAAGGGGGAAAGAATTAAGGGCTGAGTTTTCAAAGCGACCCATGAATAAATTGGCATAATTAGGTGAGACCCGGGAGCCCATGGCAGTGCCATGAATTTGGACGAAGTGTTGATCGTTGAATACGAAGTTATTACAACTAAGAACTAGTTCTAAAAGGGGGATGATAGCGGGCATGGGAAGAATATCGGAAGGGTGAGAATTAAGGAAGTGTTCAACAGCAGAGAGACCTTCGTCATTGGGAATGTTAGTGTATAGCGAAACGACATCCATTGTTGCCAACAAAATGTCAGCATGGTGCGTTTATTCCTGAAATAATGGGTCTCCCGGGGTTATTGGGCTTATGAACTTTGATCAAAGGATAAAAATTACCTGGTGTGACGTTCTTAGGACGCAAGAATTCGGAAATATGGGATGGGATAAGTTTACTAGTGACGAATTCATCAATTTTCTTCTTAATAAGAAGACAAAAGGAAGGGGTTGGATTCTGATCGATAGCTCTGTAGAACGAGCGGTCACTCAACCGCCTGTCCGCTTCTGCGATGTAGTCGGATGTATTGAGACCACTATACCGCCAAAGTAGTCCGCTAGTCTGATGATAATGTCATTACGGGCTTTAAGATTTCGTAGCGCTACTTTCTCACAATTAGACGTGTCATCAGTTTGTACAATAGACTTCGAAAAATTAGTCTTGATGTCCTTGTGAACGGCCTTGATGTAATTATCAACGAGGGGGCTAGTTTAGAGGAGTCCGGCGTCAGCTAGAGGGGTTTCGGAAGGGCGCAGCATCTGAGCTAGGTTTATCGTGAAAGAAGGTTTTCAGGTGCATTCTCCTACCTAAATGGGTAGAAATCCAGCAAACCGGTAGAGACGTAGGAAGGGAGTTGCCTCAGGACAGAAGCCGCCGATATTTCGAACAGAGACTGTTATTCTTCTGGGCCCTGTTCTTCTTCTGGCCGCCCAGAAGAAGAACAGTCTCTGTTCGAAGTATCGGCGGCTTCTGTCCTGAGGCAACTCCCTTCCTATTCTCCTACCTAAGTTGTGCAGATCGTGCAAAATTTCAAATTCATCAACATTACGCTCCGTTGGTACAAAACTGAGACCTTTTGAGAGAACACTAAGTTCAGCCTGGTCGGGGGTCACATCAAAAAGATTAAAGACGCATTATTGACAGCGGTAGCCCACTTCGTAGAGCTCAAGGGGGAATGGAACTTAAAGGACGACGGAAGCGAAAATAGGCTGCAAAGCTATTTGCCTCATATTGCGATGTGTACCAAAACAATCCGGAATTCGACTTAGATTTGCGTATATTAGTTGAAATGCCGTCACAATCGCGATATAACATTCGGCCGTGGAGCACTCTGAGCCCCTGGTGAGCGTCGCCGCGCCGCCGTAGCAGACCACGGAAGTGACGCACGTTGGCTCTCCTGTTGGAGTTCCTGACTTTCATTTGGCGTTTCGGCGTACGTCTAATTCCCGCTACGGAGAAAGAACGGAGACGAAGAAGCATGTACGAATCCATCTCTCATAGGATATATCGCCTTCAGACTTTCACGAGATAACCGTATCGAAGATCTTCAGGCGTTATTCAGAATTCGCCGTGTTTGTGCCGGGCAGCCGCACATGGAGCGCGAGAGATATTTGACGTCACGCGCTCCTCAGATTTTCCCGCAATGCTTGGCGCGCTCCATGGGCGATCGTGTGGGTGGGCGGCCCAGCGCGTTCGTAATCGTCAAAAATATGCCCATCCGTACAGCGTACTTGCAAAATACTAGTGGCACCATAATTTTACGTAATATTTACACCTTGTTCGGTCCCTTTTTTGCAATGGACAAATTTCGCTTCCGTTGTCCTTTAAAAGACGGCGCGATGGACAGTGATAAACCTTTGGGAGTTATACGTTGAGATATACAATCTGCATAAAAGCTAAAATTGGACAGGGATCTAGCTTTCCTAGCCAAAAGTTTACGCGCTTTCAAGAAGGGCACTGAATGGCGTTCATTATTCTGTAAAAGTCATTGTGTCCGGTCAGACCTGCGTTGTCTAGACTGCTTACGTGTCGTCATAGGGAAGCGACGGCCAACTCCTCTCTGTGCCCCGGCTGGAGGAGAAGAGCGTACTTGAGCAGACGCACCACGCGAAGGAGAAAAAATCCTTGGTGAAGAACCCACGTTCACACAGTCAGACACCCCTGAAGTGACATCGGGGTGAAGTGGGGATCGCAGGTGGGCTCCGGCACTATGGTTAACACACTCCGCAGGAGATGAGCTGATTACGTTGCCAGCGGCTGGAGAAGAGGCTGGGGGACTGTTGATGGGTGAAGCTGGAGCTTGTGGAGGAGATTTCTTGGGCACAACGGTTGTAGGAACCAACGCAGGTTCGGAAACAGAAGGGGCTGGCTGGTCGTTGCACGGGCCAAGTGGAGAAAGAACGTCGGAATGGCGCGCAGTCGTGGCGTCGGTTGTAGAAGAAGATGGTCTCTCATCGACGGGGAATCTTCCAGACGCAGCTCAAAGGAGGAAGACGTCACAGCTGAGGGTGGGAGGTCTTGCAAGATGTGCGTGACGATGCAGTTACGGTAGTGGGAAGCCAAACATCTCGCGCCCCGAAGGTTCAATTGGTGTCCGTCCAGAGCCAGGAAATTCCCTGTGGAAATTCCCTGTGGTAGTACACGGTGCCAGACCTGTAAATTTATCGCGCCATCCACCGTTGCCCGTAGTACTTTGGGTGCTTCTGTTTGAAAATTCGTCATTCACTCCACTGTAATTCACCCAATATTTGTTACTTGATATTCTGCTGCAAGTGCAATTCACAATACACCGGTGAAACTTCCAACACAATGAGAAAAAGATTTTACGGCCACAAATTTGATATCCTAAATGCCCGCCAAACTCCTGTCGCCATTCATTTCAATCAACCTAATCACGATTTTGAAACTGATTTGAAAATTATATTGCTAGAATCTGGGTTCCGCACCGACATTAAACCTAAGAATGGAGAGTCATACTTAATTTCGCAAATCAAGTGTCTCACACCAAATGGTCTGAATCTTAGTTATATCCGCTCGTTATATCCGCTTACGTAAATTTAATATTTATATATCTATATTTATTTGTGCACAATTCTTGAATCTTCGCTTCAGTCATTGTCTGGCTCTCAGTTAGATAATCCATAACCTTCCCTTTTGTCCATTCTGGGCCACTCTGGGCCCAGCGGATCTTGCAGGAGAATACAGTTGCGGTTGACAAAGTGTTCAAGAAGCCGTTCAAGAGATCGGCTGGCAAGCCCGCAACTCCCAAGCCCCAAGCTCAAGGGAAGAATGCAACTACTTGCTTTCGTTGTGGTTCAGCGTACCACCTGGCCAACTCGCAGGAATGCAAAGCCAGGTACAAAGAATGTTTTAAGTGCAAGGACATTGGGCATTTCGGAGCCGTATGCCGAGGTGCAAAAAAGCAGCAACGCGGTGCCACTCGCGAAGTCGTAACTGAGGGCGCACATCACGAGGATTACCCGTCCAGGACAGAACCTGCAATACTATTGGGGGTGCAATCATCTGCGGCGAAGGCTATCCACATTACAGCAGAAGCCGGTGGAAAGGACGTCACGTTTTTAATAGACACGGGTTCGTCAGTTTCCACAATTTCGTCGGTTGTGTATCAGTCCACGTACGCCGAGAAGTTCACCCTGCAGCCTGCGTCAATCGAACTTCACGACTATTCGAGGAAAGAGATCCCAGTGCGAGGGTGCGTCATCCTACCTGTCAAGTACAAGACACATAGCGCGACCCTTCTCTTTTATGTCGTACATCATGGAACGACGCTAATGGGACTCGACGCTGTTGCTGCGTAAGGCTTACGGATTGACGGGGCACTCTTACAGTGCCTGGAGACAGCAGTTAGAACCGGTGCTAGCGAGCGAATAGCAAAGTGCGAGTTTGCGAACCTGTTTTCACCGGAGCAGGGCCTAGCCAAAGGCTACGAGCACAAAGACAAAGTACGGACAGACGTGCAGCCTACAACTACTAAGCTTCGAAGGATACCCCTACAGATACGTGACGATGTGTCTAAAGAACTAAAGAAACTGCTGGATATGGACGTCATTGAGTCTATTGATGCATCGCCGTGGGTATCGCCACTTGTCGTGGCCAAGAAAAAGGATGGTCGGATCAGGCTATGCGTAGATCTGCGGGCGCCAGATAAGTTGTCGTGCCAGATTGCTATACCCGTTGCCGAATATGGAAGAGCTGCTGAACAAGTTATCCGGTGCAAAGACATTTTCCAAGTTGGACTTAACAGCAGCATACCACCAGCTCTTACTGGCCGAAGAGAGCAGAGATCTCGCTGCGTTTATAACGCACGAAGGGCTATTCCGGTAATAGAGATTGTGCTTCGGGCTGGCCTCCGCGCCATCTGCATTTCAGAAGCTTTTGGCTAATGTGCTGAAAGGATGTACAGGGGCGTTACACTAGCTGGACGATATCATCGTATTTGGGAAGAATGAAGAAGAGCATGAACAGAATCTACGTTCAGTTTTGCAACGGATCTCTGATGCAGGGTTACGGTTAAATCACAAGTGCGTTTGTGGCATCAACGAGCTGTCTTTTATCGGTCACACAGTAAAGGACGGAAAAGTGTTTCCACTCGAGACCAACGTTAAAGCCATTTTAGAAGCTCCAGCACCATCAGATTTACGTACACTGAGGTCACTTCTGGGAATGAGTGCAGCCACTACGCCAAATTCGTAAAGAATTATGCAGATGTGGTGGAACCCCTGCGTGAACTGCCGCGAGGCGCAGACGCTTTCCACTGGAATCCACGAGCTCAAGCAAGTTTTGAGAAGGTCAAAAGACTCATCTTAACATGTTCAGCCCTCAGCATGTTCGAGCCAGCATTACCTGTTACCGTCACTACAGACGCCTCCGCTTATGGGCTTGGTGCTGTTTTGCGTCAGCGGGATGGCAGCATTTTCCGCACGGTATCATTCGCATCCCGGGCGTTAACTCCCCAGGAACGGAAATACTTAGCTGGAGAAAGAGAGGCCCTCGCATGCATTTGGGCAGTTGAACACTGGCATGTATACCTTTGGGGTCGTCCGCTCACATTAGAGACGGATCACCAAGCCCTTCAGACGTTGTTAAGCACTCAGGGCACCGGACACCGACCGCTACGAATATCACGATGGGTCTCACGGCTTCTGAGTTACAATTTCACTGTCGTCTACAAAAAAAAGAAAAGATAACGAAATTGCAGACACGTTGTCGCGACTTCCACTTCCATATCATGCACAGGAGCCCTTCGAAGACGACGTGGTGTGCATCGTCACAGAATGCATCTCAAAGGAGCAGCTCCAGCGTGAGAGACCAGCTCCGGTGGCGCAGCGGTAACGCGTGCGCTTGGAGACTGGGAGGTCCGCGGTTCGAATCCGCGGGCCGGCTGTGCCGTCTGGGGTTTTTCCTGGGTTTCCCTCAGATGTGTAATAGGCGTATGCCGGCACAGTTCCCCTGAAGTCGGCCCATGGACGCAGCTATCCTCCCCCCGAGCGGATTCCGCTCGGTCTTCCACTTCACCCTTTCCTCTCCTCCTCTCCACCACCTTTCCCTTCCCGAGAAACATGCCGCCTAATCAGGCAGGCAGACCTCTCGGTTCCTCCCAACGACACTCCTCCTCCTCCTCCTCCAGCGTGAGACAACTTCCGACTCAGTAACGCAGGACGTTCTGCGCTACATACGAACAGAATGACCTTCGAAAGCGGCTCTTCGAGACAACGCTGTGCCGTTCTTCAAGGTTCGCACGGAGCTGTCAGAGGTTGATGGACTGCTGCTGCGCGGGGATAGGATTGTTGTGCCACCTGCGTTAGTGTCAAGGGTAATTGGCATGGCGCATGAAGCGTGTGCGTACAAAGCAGCGCTTGGGTCAACTGTACTGGTGGCCTGCGATGGACAGCAACGTTGAAACTGCTATCCGGGGCTGCGACATATGCCAAACAGCGGACAAGTCCGCGAAGACGGCACCTGCTCCACTCACTCCTGTGAAACTTCCAGAGGGACCTTGGGAAAAGGTCAGCATGGACGTTGTTGGTCCTTTTGAAAAGGCCCCACAGAACAGCCGGTACATGATCACCTTGATAGACTACTATAGTCGGTGGCCCGAAGTGTGCTTTTCAAATACAGTCACAACTTCAACTGTTGTCGGGTTTGTGCGCCAAAAATTCAGCAGGGAAGGTCATCCCGTTGAAATTGTGACTGATAACGGCTGCCAATTCATTTCCCACGAGTTTCGTGCTTTTCTCCAACAACGAGGAATTCGCCACATACGCTCCTCAGCGCTGGTATTGTCGTCTTCTTCTGTCCGTGTTTTTGTGCGCTTTCTACCATGTCGTATGCTAACCAACTAGCCCAACGTTGTTTGTTATACGCTCCTCAGTCTACCATTCACAAGGAAATGGCACGATCGAGAGGTTCAACAAGGTACTAAAAAGTTTCGTCCAAGTGGCGCAGTTAGAGAATCGTCCAATCAAAGAGGCCGTACTGGAATATATCGGGGTGTATCGTGCTACACCTCACGCATCAACGGGACTATAGCTCCAGCTTTTCTGTTACATAGAAGAGACATACGAACACGACTAAATACCATCGGTTTTCCAACAGGAAAATTTTTGACCGAGCCAGCATCGGAAATGAATCGCCTCCGAGAAAGAATTGAGAAGAAGCAAGCCCGTCTTAAAGCTTACGTTGATGAAAAAAGAAGCGCAAAGCAACAACACTTCGAACCAGGCGACTTTGTGCGTGTCAAGCTTCCTGGACACATCTATAAAGGTCAACTCCAGTACTTCGAACGGAGGAAGATCATCGAAAAACGGAGCAACAATTCGTTCCTTCTAGACGATAACAGAATTTGGAACAGCAGCAAGCGTTCTAAGGTTCCGAAAGAAGCGTTGCCAAAACTACTGCGAAGGCCCATTTCCGGATCGGATGGAACACCAGTGGCTATGTACTGGAACGTACCTACGGATGAAACCCCTCATCAGACTTCTCCAGACCCCAGTTGGCCGGATGACAACGGATGTGGATCCGGGGCCGCCACAGCCCAGTCCAGGCGAGCTGACGACGAACGTGCTCAAAACTCTGCCATCACGAGCGGAACGAGTCGGCAAACGAAGACGGACAAGGTGGACGTTCCTCCTCAGGAAGTGCAGCTTATAGACGTAGCTCAAGAACGAGGAAGCGACCTCTACGTTTGGGTTTTTGTTGAATGGGTTTATCGTGTGTGTTAACGTTGGATTTGTCGCGAGGGGGAAATGTGGTGTCGCGCAGAGCCGATAGCGCGCGAGTGTAAGAAGCACCATGATGATGGCTATCAATAAAGGATTCTGGAATGGGATGTCTGGCCATAGCCTCCTATATACTGATCAGTATATAGGAGGCTATGGTCTGGCTGAGCGGACAAAACACGGTTCCACAGTATCCCATTACAGTGCAAAAAACGCGTTTTTAATGGAAAGCACTGGGACTAACCGTAGACTTGCTTATAGTCCCAGGATATCGTAATGAAGATCGATAGTCCCACATCCCATTACAGTGCAGAAACCCGCATATCTAATGAAAAGCATGGGTAATATCCGTACACCTGGGAATAGGCCCACTCCCACAATATCGTAATCCATATACAGAGTCCCACAGTATCACATTACAATGCAGAAACCCATGTTTTTAATAAAAGCATATGTAATATCTGTAGACATGGAAATAGTCCCACAATATCACAATCCAGATTGGCAGTGCCACAGTATCCCATTACAATGCAGAAACCCACGTTTTTTTGTGAAAACCAAGGGTAATACTCGTAGACATTGGAATAGTCCCACAACACCGTAATCCAGACTGACAGTCCCACAGTATCCCGTTATGGTGCAGAAACCCACAATATTAGTGAAAAGCATGTGCAAAATGCGTACACATGGGAATTGTTCCAAAATACACAAAAAAAGTAATGTAGCCCACACATAGTCACTTGGATTAAATTGCGTGAGAAACAGATTAAATTATGTGAAATGAGGACTAAAAATATTGAAAGGAAGATTAATTCCGGTGGCAAATGGATTAAATGTCATCTGTATAAGGATTAAAATGCACGACAAGAGGACTAATAACGGCGGAAAAAGCTGTAGTTGCCTCGATTACGGCAAGTACTTCTTTTTCCGTAGTGCATGCTGTAATTAAGCTCGGTATCGTTGAAGGTATACGAGTGGTACCCAATAACGGTGAGTTGTTGAGGTGTTGGTCTCGTGATGTCTCGCTGGTAGAGGACAGCACCCGTGCCGTACTGAGAGGCATCCGTGTGTAACTCAAAGGGTAAGCGGAAGTCTGGGAGGTCCAAAACAGGGATGGAGGAAATTCTGTTCAAGATGTCTTGGTAAGCACTTTCACACCCTCGTGTCCGAACGAATTGAGTTTCTTTCCGAAGTAGGGCTGTTAGACATTTTGTTCTCGCAGCATAACCTTGTATAAAGGCACGGAAGTGGCCTGCGAGTCCTGGAAATACCCTCAGTGGGTGGACATCGTGCGGAGTCTTCATATGTTTGATTTTGTCTACTGACTCCTCCTTTGTACACTCTAAAAAAAAAAAAAGGTATAATTTCCTACCCAGAGTTGCAGCGGGACGGTACTTCTACCATTTCATGCCAATTCACACGCGCCTTCTCCCCCGCGGGTATAACCGGCGGCGTCCCTTTCCCTTGCTCCTCTCTCTCACGTCTGCTCTAAGAGAAAATGGTAGAATTTCTTACCCAAGCTGGTAGAAGCTTCTACTCGGTAGTTTGTTTCTATTCTGCAGTTATACCCAAAAGGTAAAACTGGTTGGAGTAGAAATGTGGTTGCAATGGAGCTCTACCGAAATGGGTAGAAAATCATACCTTCTTTTCTTAGAGTGTATAGTTCTTGTCTTCCCGTTAATGCGCCGTCTTATAGGAAGACAACGGAAGACTGGAAACAAACGCTTTATTTCACGTTGATCTTGAGGTTTGCCTCGCGTAGCGCTTGTAGGACTATAGGTGAAGATGTTGACAGTGTTATTCCATGGACCTAGAGTAGATGAGGATGTCGTCGATGTAGACATGTACAAATTTTCCAATGAGCGGTTGGAGTACGGCTGTCATCATCTTTTGAAACCAAGCAGACGAGTTTTTCCAACCGAACGGAAGACGATTGTATTCATACAAGTCGAATGGGTGTGACAAACGGCGTGTACTTTTTTGTGTCCTCCGTGAATGGTAGTTGCCAAAATCACTTGCAGAGATCCATGCACGACAATACAGTGTTGCCACCAGTTTCGTTGATGATGTCATCGACATTGTGCATGGGAAATGGGTATATATCTTTCTGGCGATTGAGGATTCTGTAGTCGGTACACAGACGAAAGGAACCGTCAGCCTTGTGAGCGATTGTGATGGGCGAGGCAAATGGTGATGTTGATGGACGAACGATACCGGCGTCTAGCATAGATTGGAGCTCCTGTTTTAACGAGTTCTTTTTTTCCAAGAGACATGTATTGTAAGGCTTTCGTCTGATAGGTGTCGTGTCCCGACGAGTGAAAGGGCGGAAGTTGGGGAAGGAAATCCAGACAAGGAGATCAATTCCGGGTACAGCTTGGGCATGTCACTGGCCGTATGGATACAATGAGCGGTAACTTTGGCAGCGAAGTCTCAAGGCGGCCGTCGGCGACAGACACTGTATCGTCGCGGGTATCGTCCCAATAGATGTTGAGTTTCAGACGCCTCATGTCTGACCTGATAGTAGAACATCGTAATCTACTCCACTGATCACTAGGGCAGTGGTGGTTTTGATCGTTTCATTTGATACACTTACTGTGACTTGAGTCCACTGATCGAAAATTTGCGAGCTACCGTCAAACCCCTTGACTTGTATGGGCTTTCCCCTGCGGATGGCCGCTGGACTCAGAAGCCGTCTGTTCACTAAAGTAACTGACGATCCGCTGTGTACTAGTGCGCGTGTAGGCGAGTTGTTTAGAATGACATCAATGTAGATCAGTTTGTTAGATACGAGATAGACATAATAATAATAATAATAATTGGGTGTTTACGTCGCGAGACAACTGAGATCATGAGCGACGCCACAGCGGTCGGTCTGTGGATTGCTTTTGCCCACCTGAGGGTTCTTTAACGTGCGATGAAAGCTCATCACACGGCACCCCGTATTTAACGTCCCTCGCGGAAGACGGCGTGTCTAAGCAACTTGTACCATGCCACCAAGTTGCTGGCGTCCTCGGCCGGGTTCGAACCCGCGATCTCGGGATCAGAAGGCGAACACGCTACCGACTGAGCCACCGAGGGCGGTATACGAGATAGACAGTTTCAAATTCTTTCTGCGGGTGGAAACTGACACCCTCTTTTACTCGTTTTTTGTAGTTACATCGTCGACGTAGTCCTCCACTGTGGCTGATGTTCTCACGGATCTCGGTTTACCGTGTTGCGTTTGTGGTACGTGCAATGGAGAGGTGCGCCGGGGTGGAAAGCTGGCGGGGTTATAACGCGCCGGTTGGGCTCGTTGTTCGCCACGTTCGCATTCGCCGATATCCGGCAGCCACTGTAGGAGAGCGTCCGACTCTGTTGGTCCTTTAATCTTCACCATTTGCCGTATATGCGTAGGAAGACCGTGCATCAGCAATGCGACAACCGAAGAGTCGGGGAGACACGGCTCAGCAAGTTGTAGGAGGCGTAGCTTTTCGAAGTGGTAATCGATGAACGAGCCACCAACATACCTATACGTTATTGCGTCATCCCAGCGAGCAACCTTGTCCTCACAGAATGACAGAAGGAAGCTTTGTTTCCACGACTTCCACGGCGCCTGGCGGTGATTAAGTAGGCGTAAGTCGTACCATTTCCTGGCGGCACCAATATGAGGAACGGCCTTAAATTATTGTCAACTTTTGCGTTATCCGTGGACCACGAGTTGTGTTGGCAAGCACATTCATAGGAGGTCATCCATGACGCTGCGCTACCGCTATAGCGGCAGCGCAGAGTCATAAACTCAATCTCAAATAAAGTCAAAAACTATATCTCGGACTCGCCAGTGCCCAACTGAAAAAACAGTCGAGAAGGCAGCAAATAGTGGACATTGCACCTGATGTAGATAATGCACACCTATCTATCCACTTTATGCAATTGCGCCTTGTTGCTATACAAAAGATATCGCACTATATGTGACGACCATCAGAGAAATGTTCTGAGGCAAAGCTCGAATGTGTAAATCTGGCGTACAATATGCGTACCGCGGCCCCAGTCGTTTTAGAACGTTGTTGTCACAGTTTCCGTAAGGTCGGCCCAGGACGCATATTAACTTCCCTTTATCCCACTGTCACTCTGAAAACAGATTGCGGTGGTGGTCGTGATGCAAGTCAATCAATGCAAGGTCGGAACGGTCGGAGGATATGTCACGTGGGGCTCCGCTAACGGACTGCAACAGGTGAACCCCCCCCCCCCCTAGGAAGACGCGAAGGGCAACAACGTTACTGGATGAGAGCCAGGCGCTCCATCGGAGCCTAACATGACGTCACACTTCTCAAAAATAAAAATTATTTTTCTCTAGCTTACGTCACGCAGAGCCAAAGAGCCCCTAGCGTCACGTAGAGCCAAAAGATTTTACAGGAATGTAAAGTGAGACAAGAATATTTCAGTAACACATACTTTGGTAGGATTCCGAAGACACGAGATTTAGTCCGTGTTGGCACTTTAGCAGCTTATCTTGTGACTGTGCTTGGAGACTAGATTTCTGATGCACGACGGCGGTAAGATGGGAATTAAGCTGTAAGCTGTATAAGCAGTATATACAACGCTGCAGAAACAAAAAGATCACATCACCACCGTCCTGTGGATCCCAGGGCGCTGCGGTATCAGTGGAAATGAAAAGGGGGACCAGGCTGCTCGAACTCCTCACTATAACAGAACTGCTCCCAAAATCTACTTCACGCAATCTGGCGCAAGGTACTTGCTTGCCTTTCTACGCAATCGCCTCTGTAAGACTATATGTGGACAGGACCCGTGAAGAATCATTCGTTCCTCGCGCGAGTCGACCCCAACTGCACCTTCTCCCTCCCATCGAAGGTGCAAAGGCCGTTTGAGTCCGTCATCCATCGCGTGCGACTCAACGTCCGTTTCGCAGCAGCATTCCTTCGTAAGGTATGTATCATTGGACCGCTGAATTGTTAAGTTTCCGGAGGCGTGGAGAACACGGCGAACGTGCTGGTCACCTGCCTACGCTTTGACTTAAAGGGGCCGTAAACAGGTACAAAAGGTGCACATTTCTTTGTGTTATATTATTGGAACTTAGTCAGTGAAAACTCCTTGCAATTACTAACGCTCAAAAACAAAAGGCGCTTGCATACGGATGAAATATTCACTGCACTCTTTCGCATTTTAGCTCCGCCCCGCGCTCTAACTTTACGTCATTTTGACGTAGCGCTTTCCCCACCAATTACGATTGAGTGTTCCACGTATGATTTTATTTGAAATGCGGAATTGGACTAGATGAGCGTGAATCCTCTTCTATTCAAAATCTAAACAGTTACAGCCTCAAACTGAAGCACACTCTTGCTAAACTTGACGACCGACCTTTTCTTCTTCTGAAGGTTCTGGGGAGCTAGCTAAAGCAGCACCAACACCCTGCGCTTTGTGCCCTGGTGAACCACATCAAGGACATACGTGCTGAAGTAATCTTTTAAATCATTCAATGTTTTTTCGCACATAAAGCGTCATAGAACACCTCGTCGCACCAGTGCGACCTACGTTTCGATTTTTTTTTCTACTTCTAAACTAATCTGAAGTTGTATATTTGTGGGAGTCTTTCGAAACTGCTAAGAGCCGCTGACACTCCTGGAACCTGAAAGAAGCAACGAATCATCGGAATTCCGCTAAAAGAATGCTGTCGCATTGTGGCTGCTGAAAACAGTTTTGCTGCACAAAGAATTCAGAACGACGGCTGTACAACAAACTTTGCGTTACAAACGTAGCTACTTACAGCACAGCTGATTCCTAGTGAATCCTACCATACTTGAGAGAGATCAGTTTGGAAGATACAAGTTTCACGCATCCTGAAGTCAGCACGAGGGGTGCTGAAACGTTATCGGCCCGACAAGGAAGAACACTGGCCTGGAGTCATAACCCTATGTAAGAATTCGCCATATTCCCGTGGAAGCTCAACGCACTTAGCATATGGTTTCTGAAGCTTTTTTAACTGAAAAAAGAAATCCGACGTCTGCTCTTGGAAATGCTTCGACTGCTGCGAACACCTCTGGGTCCTTCCGTTTCAGTTTAAGCTTTTGTTCAGATCCGCGGGAAAAAAAAAAAAAAAACTACTCCGATGGGAGAAGATACGGCGAGTATGGCTGATGTTCAATCCATTCAAATCGCGAGTCCTTGAGAATCCCAATTTTCTTGCCTACTTTTTGAGCCACGGTGTATTGAACGAAAGAGCGAAGAAAGCTACAGTAGTATGGCTGCATTAACAGGTTGCATGGTGCAGTTCCTTTCTGCTGGAGGTTGTCACTCATGCAAACACCTCCCGTTTCCTTGAAAATAGCGGCCATGATGGGATTCATCCTTTGCGTTATTTTGCGACTTATCAGTATGCGATTTATGAGTAAAAGAAGCCGCGAATGACGCTTTCCTTCTCAATTTCCTTAAGAAGGCAGAGCCGACAATGCAGAGCGGGCTCCCATTGGTCTCCTCGGACGATTTGTCCAATCAGAGATCATTTCAGGAAACCAATAGCAGACCTCTCCGCAGAGTCGGACTTCATAAGAGGGAGAGAGGAAGTGTAACTCGGGGTTCCTTTCCCTCATAGGACACATAAGGACGCAAAAGACGAGTCCCGTTCCTTTGATATCGGTATCAGAGTAATGACATGTTTCATTCCACGAAGATAAAGGCTGAAGAGAAAGAAACTTTAGTGCCCTTTCGAGTGGTGCAGAACATCGAAGAGAAGCATTTAATACTGTCAGCATTAAGCATTAGCATTAAGAAAAGCCTTTGATACTGTCAATCACGCTATACTGTTGGATAAATTAAACTCGTACGGATTTAGGGGACACTTAAATAGCTTCTTCCGTAGCGACCTGTCAGGACGTAAACAGCTGGTAGCTATCGATGGGACATCATCTGCGTATTTGGACATAAATGTCGGTGTGCCGCAGGGCTCTGTGCTGGGGTCGGTACTATTCGCCTTATATATAAATGATCTACCAAATAGCCTTTACTTCTTACCTTTATGCAGACGACACATGCTTATTTATATCAAGTCCAACACTTAAGGATATCTCAGACACCATGCAAGGAGATTTGCGTGCACTAGAAAGGTGGTTGCTTCGTAATCAGCTAACTTTAAATACAAATAAAACCACATTTCTTATATTTCACTCCTTTAAAAGTCAGATAGACACCAGCAGCTTTCACGTGAAGTTGTGTGATAGTCTCATAACGCAGTCCAGTCAGGTTCGGTACCTGGGCATAATACTTGATAACACACTGTGTTGGAAGCCACATATAGAATCACTTAGAAGAAAATTGTCATTTACTCATCAAGTGTAGGCACATACGTATTTCCACTGCACGTAATGAAACAGTTGTAACGATGAAAGTCACTGAAAAGGTTAGCCAGCTGTAGGGATCGAACCCACATCTTCTGGATTACCGGTCCAGAGCTCTACCAATTGAGCTAAGCTAACACGCCTCTCCAGCGACTTTCGGGGTGCGTCATCTGAAGGGACGACAAACCAGCCGCTCACTCTCACTCACCCTCCTTTCACTCTTACATTTTTTGCTCAATACAGGTGCCTCAAACAGGTGTCTCTCTGGTGAAACAGTTGTACTTCTCTTTTATACAGAGTCACCTCACCTACTGTTTGGAAACATGGGGTAGTACATACCACACATATCTAAGGGTACTAATAACGTTACAGAAACGTGCGGTTAGGATTATAACAGGTACCAATAACCGTTTCCCGTCCAAGGTACTTTTCAATACCCTGCAGTTTCTTACTTTGGAGCAGTTAGTGGTTCAGCGATGGGCTCAAATAATGAATAACGTAATCAGAAACAACATTCCAATTGACGTTTCCAGCCTGCAGCAACCGCGTAGACCAACTAGGATGCAAACAGATAAAAAGCTTATCATTTCAAGTGCTAAAAATGTCTATGGTACCAGGACTCTTCAGCATTTGGGAGTGCGCATTTGGAACCAGTTGCCGTTAGAAGTAAGAAACACCCAGCTGTTCTCAAAATCATTACAGGACTTCATTCTGTCGGAGGATCGAATACATATATGGTAAATCCGTAATATGCCGATTACAACGAATGGTTGCTCTATTTTACAGTGACTGTATTTTGTGGCTATGTGCTGTACTTTACAGTGATTTTTCTAGACATTTCTTTCTTCCTTTTTTGCTGTCACTGTTGCCAATGTCATTGACGAACGTCTTTAGTGGACCCATCACTAGCCTCCGCTAAGGGACCACTCAGTTTTTGACTTTTTACCTTGAAGAAAAGACCAAATAAAATCAAATAAAAAAAAATAAAAATCGGGGACAGCGACCCCGCCGTGGGAAGCTGAGGGGAAGACCTGCTGCCATGAGGGGACGTACAGAACAGAGTTGTACACGTTAATCGAAAAAAATAATTGATTACAATTACTGTTACTACTGCGCGAAAAGTAATTCTTTATCGTTACAAATTACTTCGTCAAAAATGTAATACGTTACCGATTAGAAATGTAACGCGTTACTTTTCCCGTTACTTTTAAATTGTCTCGCCTCCTGTCCCAGATGAGGACAACCGTATAGGCGTTGAAACATCCGCTTCGTTTTGCTCCAGTAGGTCGCGGTTGTAAGGAATTATCGTATTACTGTGGTCTGCATGGAACACGTGAGGACTAGAGACGGCCGTCACAGTGACCTCTGCGTCATTGCTTCAGTCGAAGATCGGGCTTGCTGAAAAGTGTTGCCATTGTTGACAGAAGGTTAAAAGAGTAATCGATTACTCAGTAATTGATTACCGAAAATTGTAATCAGATTACTTGGAAAATTACTTGCTCACAAAATTAATTGATTACGTTAAAATTTACTGAAAAAAGTAATTGATTACTAGTAACGCAATTACTAGTAACGCGTTACGTACAACTCTGGTACAGAAGAACCCCAATCGGGGAGAGCACGAAAGCTGTAAGGCAAGAGGCAAGGTAACGGCATGCTAATCGGGGAAATCCCACGTGTGTTTGTTGCGATCACCCAGAAGCCAGTGGAATGGGGACAGTACCGCTATCTTTCTCCCTTTCCCAACATTCCTGTGTATCAAGTGTGGCAATCACGCTTTGCTTGCTATGGTCCGGCAATTGCGGAACTTTTTCAGTTCCAAAAAACCCTACACCTTTGTTGAGAGGGTCTAGAACGTCTGAACCTCGAAAAGTTTCGCTCTCGACAGACGAAGAGATATAAATTCATGCTGCGGAGACCACGTAGAAGGTCTAAGGGCGAGCCGGTAAAGCTGAGACGGTTATGGTAGTTTTCCCGTTGCAGTTACTTCATTATTTAGTATGCTTATCCTCGTGTTTTTTCTCTGACACAGCTACTGCCACGGTGCTCCTTCCCTCCCACTCCAAATTCCCTGCGGTAGAAACATAAGTAATTCTTCAATTCTTTCATAATATGCCATACGTTCTGGGTTCGTCTACCATGTCCGGGTCGCTCACTCGGTCCAAAATAGAGGCTTTTACGCCTCACACCGCTCAATCAGTCCCCAACACGCTCCGGCTGCTGTGAGCACTACACCCACCCTGTTGTTGTCTGCCAAAAAAAAAAAAAAAAAAAAAAAGAAAAAAAAAAGAAAGATGTTTTTTCCGTTCCGCTTAGTTCTCGTGGGCACCCACACGCCTAAGGGAGGATCCCTCAAACAATGAAAGGAATTATCGTTCATCAGAAATTACGATGACTGAAAGCCGCTTTGGCCTCAAACAAAAACATTATTTGCACTCAGTGATGACTGATCGTGCATCCTCCCAGAACCCTTCGCAATAGCTCGGACTCCAGCCTGCGTTTACAAGCCTTCTGGTGCTTTGTCTCCTTACCTCAATGTCGATCCTCACCCCGTTGCGAAGATATAACTTGTCGTTGGCGATCATGATTGTCACCCTGTGTCACGGTCTTGAAACAGTCTTCGTGCCACAGTCTTTGCACCTCCTGAAACTCACGGCGGTGTAACTCGGGGCTATGAAACTCAGGTCAATTTTATCCTTAGTGATGAGAATTCGACGGCTGTTCCAGTTAACGCAATAATGAAGAAAGAAACACGACATGGTGATTCTGACTATACTAACGATATGCTTAGCTCGTAATGCCCCCCAAACAATATCCCTTAATGACATACGCGTTCGTATGGGGCTAATTCCAGCGAATTTCGACCAAGCAAGGAACCTGACCATCTCCAACTTTTTTTGAAAAAAAAAAAAACATATATATTCTTCAGGGGACGGGAAATGATGAAAAATGCGCCTATATTTAAGCCCCAACCTTCAGCCATTTTCGAGGGAGAGGGGGAGAAAGAAACTGGTCGAAATGTGACCCAGTCGTTTCGGGCCACTTTGCGGGCTTTTCAATTGAGAACTATGTGGTTCTAAGAGCCACGATTTTTTTCACCTGCTCACTACTACATGGACAACACACTTGCTTCTTCTTACCCATTTGTAACTGAACTTTTTTTCGTAAAAAAAATGGCAAAGTCGCAAGGAAACGCGAAAAACTCTGTTTTTCGGAGCCTTCCTGTACTGACGCTGTTTATCGGAGAGTAATGAAACCTACATCATTCGTTTCGTCATTGCATGCCCCATCTGTTGATACATTTTCATTGTTCTAGCGTTAACCTGCTAGAAGCAGATTGTTATAATCCCACAGGCGGTGTCGAGATTTAGGTGTATTTCGGCCGGCGCTACCAAAAAAATGGCCATCACAAAGTTGCCGCAATTTTTTTATATGTTGCGCAGAAACCCTTTCCTAACACACAGAAAAAAATTGAGATTCGTATTTGATTGTCGGTGATGCTACGATTTTTCAAAGTGACAGTGTGCACGCGCGCATCGCGGCGCCCCCAGGCGGTACTCTCCCGTAGCTGGTCGGCGTTACGGCCGCAAAGTAGAGCCCTGCGCGGATGAGGTTTTTGGCATCCGCATCCGACCCGCATCCGCGCACACGTTATCCGCATCCGATCCGCATCCGCACCATACACAACAGTTTACACCCGCATCCGATCCGCTGAGCAAAACGCACCATCCGCATCCGATCCGCAAAAATCCGCACGTTTCGAAAGACGCGTAAAGACCGCCGGAAGCATGTTGGTATAATTTCGGATGCCTCCATGCTGTCACGGAAGGACTCAGTCATGACGACAAGCAAAGGTAAACCTTTCAACAAACGCGATATGGAGAGACTTCTGGAACGCGTGGAACGCTACCTCGTCGGCGCTCGCGCGGTTCGAGACGCCTGAATGCCTCCTCTCCCGTCTTGGCGCCGTGCATGGTCAAAGGTGAACCAGAGCATGCGCTCGCTGTCGGCTGTCGGCGCGCAATACAAATAAATTGCGGGTGGAAAAATGACAGCACGCGGTATATCCGCATCCGATCCGCTGCCTTCGTATCCGCATCCGACCTCGAGCCATCCGCATCCGATCCGCACACCGCAGAAAGTGCTAAATTTTCATCCGAATCCGCAAGTATATTGCGGATATCCGCTTCCATCCGCGGATGGTGCAGGGCTCTACCGCAAAGGGCGGACGCGATTCAGTGAAATCAAGTTAAAAACGCGGTTATGGCTCATATCCGAATCGCTGACACCATCGATGCATATCATCGGAGTTCTTGTTTCCTCAAGACCGTGGGAAACCGTATGTCTAAAGCTTTCTCACGGGCCAACCTTTTTGACCAACTGGTAATGATACCTCATTGGCGGCTTCCAAGAGCCGCTGCTTTTGTGTTCAAAGGCACCAAGCTAAAGCTGGCTTTGACGGAGAATAGTGACAGATATCGCTCGTCGCCAAAATTGGTCAAGACTGAATCCAGCGGTTGACCCAGGTGAATTTTGCCGCGGCTATTTCAGACTCTCATTGTAGTCCTGACGCTTCCGCATGAGACATGAGTTCTGCTTAGAGCAGCAAACGGGTCTACTGTGCAGACTATTTGCACAAGCACAAGAAGAAAAAAAAAAAAAAGGTCGTACTAAGGACTTCCAGTGCGTGACTCGGATTGGTGTCGACGCCCTGAAAGATGTACTTGGTGCCGAAGGTGCATCTGATATCCGGGAATCAGATATTGTGCCAAAACTGCTTTGTGAACTTCCATAGGTTATGTGAATCACAACAACCCTGAACGTCCAAGTCATCCAACACCAGCACGAAAGATGATCCGTTTTCAGCGGAAGACGAAGCGATTGATGAAAACATTCGATTAATAACGTCGCAAGCATCGGCGTGACACCAGTGAGAAAGCGCAAGAAGCCCTCCACGTCGTACTACGTGAAAAGAAAGAACTCCGAAATTTCGGAAGCTCTAGGTGTCAAGGCACGTCGACAGATTGAAGCAGCGTTCGACGTTTCCCTTCTCGGTACATCGAATAGCAACCGCCAGCTGTGCTCAGTGTTGTTGGGAAATATTAGGATGGCCTACCGAGCAAGTAAGTCACTCCAACAGCGATGCTAAATTCCTACGCTTTTTCCTGTATTGATGTCAGAGAGCGACATCCAAGCAATCGTTCCTGAGGCAACCCGGTACATGATTAAGAAGTCCCAGAAGTTGGTCGCGGTAAAAGATGTGTGGGCATTGCCTGACCCGTACGAGCGCTGTGCTCAGAAGGAAGATGATTTGGCGAGAGCAACGAGCTTTTATACGGTGGATGAACTGGACTGCACAGTTCAGAGCCCAAGATCAAGAGATGTCGTGCACGTTAAAGGAGGAGGCCAGAAGCTCACAAAAGCTAAGAGGTACGTGACTTGTTCAATCCGTGAAGCCTACAGAAAATTTAGGAACAAGTATCCAGACATAAGGCTTAGCTTGAACAGATTTCACTGAATTCGCCTCAAGTCGGTTAGTATTAGCCAATGCAGAGAGGAATGCGTATGCACGTACTGTGCAAACTTCGAGCTTACCACGACAGCCGCCGTAACAGCGCCATAACCGCGTTTTTAACTTGATTTCTTTGATTCGCGTCCGCCCTTGGCGACCGTAACGCCGACCAGCTGCCGGAGAGTACCGCCTACGGGTAGCGCGCAGCGCGCGTGCACACTGTCGCTTTAAAAAATCGTAGCGTCACCGACAGTCAAATACGAAGCTCGATTTTTTTTCTGTGTGTTAGGAAAGGGCTTCTGCGCAACATATAAAATAATCGCGGTAACTTTTTGAAGGCCATTTTTTGCCTGCGCCGGCCGAAATACAGCTAAATCGCGATGCCGCCTGTGGGATTACTACAATCTGCTTCTAGCAGATTAACTCTAGAACAATAGAAATGTATCAACAGATAGGGTGTGCAATGACGAAACGAATGGTGTAGGTTTCATTATTCTTAGATAAACGGCGTCAGTTCAGGAAGGCTCCGAAAAACGGCGTTTTTCGCGTTTTCTTGCTACTTTGCCATTTTTTTACGAAAAAGTTTCAGTTGCAAACGGGTACGAAGAAGAAAGTGAGTTGTCCATATAGCAGTGAGCAGGTGAAAAAAATTGTTGCTCTTAGAACCGCATAGCTCTCAATTGAAAAGCCCGCTAAGTAACCCAAAACGACTGGGTCACATTTTTTCTTTCTCCTCCTCTCCGTCGAAAATGGCTGAAGGTTGGGGCATAAATATCGGCGCATTTTCCATCATTTCCGTCTCTTGAGGAATATTTTTTATTTTTTTAAATTGGAGATTGTCAGATTCCATGCTTGGTCGAAATTCGCTGGAATTAGTCATGTAACGTGCCGTAACATCACTCCCTATCTCATCAATCAGAAAAACACAGCCGGCATTTCCGTTCAAACACTTTAATGAAGCTGCACATACACGACGATACACGCCAAAATCCCACACTGCGATATACATCTAACATGAAGATCCAAAAACCTCTGAAGCTTAGGCGAACAAAGAGTTCAAATATGTTATATGTACACTGATTATCAATCGTTACACTGAAAACTCACAGCTTCCAAGGGGAAAGGCATCGCTTGCTATCAGACAAGTAACATTCACTCACAGTTACTTACATCTATAAACGTACCGCCACACTTTGTTACACGCCAACAGAAACGCATCTCAATTTCGTAACCGTGCCAGGCCACTTGCATTCAGTCGCTGAATAACCGACCCACTTCTGTTCTGGTGCTGACTCTCTGTTATTTATCACAGCACGAATAAAACCGCGTATTATTTTTTTTATTATCCCTGCAGCTCCACAGCATCCTCGTGTGCTACTTGAATTCCAACAGAGGTAACATCCAAGTGAGGAAGAAATAATTTGTTTATATTGAACCATCTCCGAGAGGCAGCCAGTCGAGATACAGTTCGTCCGTCATTGTCAACAACGTTGGAATTCGCGTGGAGAATCAGCAGTTTGATCATTTTGATGTCTTTCTTTTCTGGCACTTCGCTCTCTTTGTTCTCCTCACTGTTTTCAGATTTCTTCTCAAACTGTTGGATGTCTTCATGGAAAATGTACGCCAGCGCTGTCATTCCACATTTATTCGTGGCATTCACTTCCGAATAAGAAACCAGCAGCAGTTTAACGACATCACAACAATTTCCATGTGCGCTACACAGCAGAGCCGTGTCACCATCACCATCGCTAATGACAGTATCTGAATGAGGGAGAATCGCTCCGGTTGCTTCGACTCTACCGTACTGCGCGCTAAGATGCAGCGCTGTGGAACCATGTTTGTTACCCTTAGAAGTAAATGAATGGGGAAGAAGGTATTCAACAGTATCAGTGTGACCTTCCGAGGGAGAATAATGCAACGGAATTAATCCATACGTGTCAGAGACGTCGGCCGATATGAGAGGAAGGAGACGTTTCACGATGCCGATATAGCCATAGAGAGCGCTGTAGACGAGTGGAGTAGCGCCTTTGTGATCTCGTGCATTGAAACACATTCTAGAAAGGAAGAAGTTGACTACGTCCAAGTGGCCCCCTATAACTGAGCGGTGGAACGAGTTCTGTCCACGTTTGTCAGTATCATTCGCTGACAAATGAGGAAACAATAGCTTTACTACATCCAAGTTTCCTGTACGAGCACTCAGATGAAGTGCAGTGCAGTCATCTTTATCGGCAGCATTAACGACAGAATGGAGCAGCAGGAGTTTGATCATTTTGACGTTCTGTGTTCCGAGCGTGCTGCTGCTTCTGGTGCTCTCCGCAGCGTTTTCTTGTTTCGATCGGTGGGTACCACAACATGCTTGTAGAAGTGCTGTCTTCCCCGATTTATTCGCGGCATTCAGCTCAGAGTAAGGAAGTAACAGTTGCACCACTTCGCAGTAATGCTTGTACGTGCACACATGTATGGCCGTATCACCGTTGTCATTGCAGACAGCAGTATCTGAGTGTGGGAGAATCACACGCGATGTTTCTACGTGGTCCTTTCTTGCCGTAAGATGCAGCGGGGTGAAACCATCTTTAGCATCCTTTGAAGCAAACGAATGAGGAAGAAGAAACTGAGCAATTTCAGTGTAACCTTCATTGGCAGAATAATGCAAAGGAATATATCCATACGTGTCAAGGATGTCCGCTGATGTCATAGGAAGGAGAACCTTCACGATGTCGATATGGCCATAGAGAGCGCCATAGACGAGTGGAGTAGCTCCTTTGTGATCTCGTGCATTGAAACACATTCTGTAAAAGAAGAAGTTTACTACGTGCAAGTGACCGCTTATGGCAGCCCAATGGCACGAGGTCAGTCCTTCTGTGTCGGTATCATTGGCTGATAAATGATGATACAGTAGCTTTACTACATCCAGTTCTCCTGCGCGAACACTAAGGTGAAGTGAAGTGCCACCATCTTCATCGACAGCATTAACGACTGAATGGAGCAAAATAAGTTTCATGACCTTGATATCTTCCTTTTCGGATGCCTTCCTTTCTGGATTCGTTTCTTGCCGCGATTCATACTCTCTGGTAATGCCATCAAGCAATTCCGAAATATAACCTTCACACACATCGAGGACTGTGCTGACCGCTGTCGTGACGCGTCTCCCCAGTATGCGTCCTCTAGAAACACTCCCTAAGAGTGAATTATCACCAGCTTTTCTTTTCATATCTACGTCTGAATAGGGAAGGAGGAGCGTCACGGCACTCGTTGAATTGCAGTAGGAACTTTTGTGCAAGACAGTGTCGCCATCGCAGTTGGAAGAGGTGATGTCCACATGAGGAAGGATCTTTTTGATTACTTCTGTTTGCACTACCGAGGTCGTACTGTAGAGTGCACAGAAAGGAAGCCATACACAGAGTTCATTACTTTCAAAAACATATCCATTATATGCTGCCAGGTGCAGTGCTGTGTCTCCTTGTTTGTCACTCGCATATCTTGATGTCGAATGGGGTATCAACATATGCACAATGTCCGAATTACTGCAAATCGTACTCAAGTGCAGCGGCCTCCGACCATCTGCATCGGACGCATCACTTGGAAGGTGACTCAGAACGTACTTGCAAGCATCGTGTGCTCCCACCGCCGCGTACGCATGTAAGAGTGTCGAGCCGTCTTTCGCCACAACTCTAATGTCCGAATAAGGTAAGAGTACTTTGAAGACTTCGTAAGACTTCACGTGGAAGATAGGAGTGTGTCCGACATTGCACTGGATCGTATCGATATCAATCTCTGGGTGCTTAGTAGTTCTCTGATTATGGCCGGTCTCTTGAGGATCCGTAACAAGGGGCCGTTCGGCGTTCTTCAGGACGGCGAACGCTTTCAAAATGCAATTCAAGAGTTCTTTCAACTCCATCAGCACAGCCTTGCCTATCACTGAAGATCCGAAGTCTCTTTTTTCTGTTATGTTCCTTGTGGCAACAGGCAGTTGCTTCGCCCAGTTGACGCTCTTCTCACTGCGATGTCTGCAAAGTTCATTCAGTCTTTTCCAATGGCGTAGTCTGTCGGCGTACGTCAAAGGCGTCATTCCAAGTCCGTCTTCTTCTAGCAATTCCTCAGCCATTTTCTCACCGTGCATCTCAATGACCTTGTCCAATGTCTCTTCATCTGCATACAACGCTGCTATATGCATAGGCAATCTTGAAAAAGCATCACGGCTGAAGGGCACCTCTGCAACATCCCCAACACTCCGCCAGTCATTGTTCATGACATGGCAGTGAAGTGCGTGACATTTTGCTCCCAATGCATCGAAGAAATTGAGGACCCCATCATAATCGCTGTTACCGTACATGCTGGCGACAAACTTTGTAACGTCGCCCTCCGCGTTATCTTCCTCTCTAACCTCATTAGCGAGAAAATGAGCTGCGAAAAACTCGGCAAATGTTTTGTTGACAAACACAGGAATACCTTTGTTGTGTCCGTCTACCAATCCGTGTTTGAGGTGACCATCGACTACAAGTTTCATTAGCCGTCCACCAGTTTCAATTTCCCGCAGCTCCTTTTTGCTTAGCAACATGGTCAGCAGCTCCTGGCTGAAGACGACCTTCAGGGCGAGAAGTCTGTGGTCCTCGTACAGGGACAACCTCGTATTTACCTTCTCGTCCTGCACAACAATGAGGTTTTTGTTTAAAACTGTTCCTCCTGACTCTTTCTTCTTATAAATTGTGAGCTTAGTTTCAACGAACTTCTCATAGATTTCTAAAATGCTGGATCTTTCTCTATGTACAGGATCCTCTTCGGGTTTTCCTTGTTCGAACTGCTGGAGTCGTGCTTCATCGATTTCTGCAATCATTTGAATCAGCAGCGGGTTGTTGGTGATCATATTTTTCCCCTGTGAAGAAAATCTTCCTAATGATCTGCGCGCGAATGAATCCAATCTCTGATCAATGATTTCGGAATCATTTCGTTTCCAAAACATTTTCAGAAATTGCACTTGTTCTTTATCTTTCAAACCGACAATTTCGAAAGCTATCGTGTGCAACTTGTTTTGCAGTTCGAACTTTGAGCAATTCCGACTGAACAAAAATATTTTCGAAATCATGGTTTTTTGCAGGGCAACCACTAATTCTAGCAAAAATTCACGGACTTCGGCGATGACTTCGTCAAATGCGTCCAAAATGACGAAAACCTTGAAAGGCCTGGCAGTAGAGATGCTCCTCTCGAGAAGGTTGAACTCGAAGGTGTCCTCCATTAAGCCGCATAATTTAGCAAGCATGACAACTTCCTTATCGTTGCGTTCCACGGGCTCAATGTTATTTTTTTTTGCAGGTCTACATGCAGCACCCATGTCATTTCTTCCTGAAATTTTATATCCTGAGCCACGCGCAATGACATGACACTTTTTCCCATTCCGGGATCGCCACAAATGGCCACGACCTTATCAGCAACGTCACGAAGCAACTCTTTCATGTCACAAATTTCGTATTCGCCGGCAACTGCTTTCATGAGGAGTCCAAGAGGACCATTAGATCTGACCCAGTGGAATCTCGAGCTTCTTGAGTCGTACCGAAGAAGGTGGACTGTCTTGGCTTTGTAGATAGCCGATTGCGCAAGCGCATCGTAACCGTTTACATTGTCCAGCAACACACATCTTTCAAAACTTTCCACTTCGCTGTGATGGCGCGCATGGCACGAACTATCGATGTCTTCGCCGCAGGAACCCACGATTGCAAAAGCCTCGTTCGTCAGAGCACGTAACGCCGCACTAAGATCCACCTGAGCGACACGTTCGCATGTGCGTTCAATGTAGTAGCCAGGTATCTTTTCATTCAGCGCCTGGAGTTCCGGTCCCACCTTAATTTCTTTGTCTCGACACAAATGTAGAAAGGTGTCGTCGTCCACCATGTCCGAAAATGTGTTTACAGTCCCTTCCTCAGCGTCCGTGTGTCTTTTTTCACCACTTGTTGTCATTACTTCATCAACTGAGAGTTTGCATACCCCTCGAAACTGAATAAAAGAGGATTTCAACACCTCGCCTTTGCAACTACCTGTTACATCGGCAAGCCTACCATTGGACACATCAACGACCTGCGCCTTATTTTCAAAATACTCATTAATCTCTTTTACGAACTTATCGTCTTGCTCAGAAATTTCGGTCAGCACAATCACTTTGGTGCCCCTAACTTCAATTAATGCCTTCAACACTCTTAGCAACGCTTTTCGGGGTCTTTCTTCCGGGTCATGTTTTGTGTCAGCCGAGAGCACTACACAGTAAGACTTGTTCTTTGACAACGCCTCTTCCAGATCATCGTCCCACATCTTTTCTCTCCTTTCAACCTAGCAGCGTCGTTAATCATCACTTCGAGGAAGGACCTTAGAACGAGAAGTGGGCGATCTTGCAAATTGAAGTTTGTGTTAAACTCTATCTTCAGGTTTTCTGTAGCCTCGGCTTTGCCTAGTTGCCCATTGTGTTTCTTTATGTCCTCTCTATCCTTTTCTAGACGATTTTTGGAGATGAACTCTTTCATATCTGGAATAATGTCGTCCTTAAAAAACTGAAAGAGCTCAGGAACTTGTTCCTGTAGAAGCTCTTGTCGTGATGTCACGGGAGCCTCGCAAGTGTCGGGCTTTGGGAAACACATTGCGAGCAAGTGCGGAATGCGCACCACAAGTTCCTCTTCTTTATAAGTCTTTTTATGGAATGTCTGTGCTATTATAGTGTGGAGTTTATTTTTGTTAGCCTCGATTTCACTAAGAATGCGTCGGTAGCGATCTCTGCGCACTGTGTGATCTCCCCGGTACGGCTTTCCACCATTTCTATACACCATGTCCAGGGCAGCATGGCAAAACTCATACGCCATTGTTCCCAGAAGTTCATTGTCCTCCCTCTTTGCTCCAAGATAGATTTTTTCCTCCCGAGGCAGAGTCAGACCCACGGTTGTTTTGTAATCGCTCCCCAGCATACAGTGTAATTTCTCGCTCTGGAAGTCAAATATGATTTCTAACCACGGGGGTCGTAGCGACA
Source organism: Ornithodoros turicata (assembly GCF_037126465.1). Taxonomy (NCBI): domain Eukaryota; kingdom Metazoa; phylum Arthropoda; class Arachnida; order Ixodida; family Argasidae; genus Ornithodoros; species Ornithodoros turicata. Next base: position 8,556,157 of record NC_088209.1, on the reverse strand, counting down.
ACGCGGAGAATAGTGTCCACCATAGGGATCTTACTGAGTATTTCATACAGTTCTTTCACTTTGACTTCGAACCCGTCACTGCTCGTTTTGCTTGACGATTTGCTTACTAGTTGTTGAGCAACATCGCATTTGTGCACAAGCAGGCCCAGTTGGTAACGATACTCGCGTCCCTCCATGTGATTGAGTTGTCCAATGAGGTCTTCTTCTTCTTGTTCTTTTTTGTGGTTAAGTCTGCAGTTATGTGTCGTTAGCAGGGCAGCTATTTTAAGTTGTTTCCTGTCTAGCGCCCTACACAAGGCCGATTTCTTATTAGTGTCCAACCAGTGGCTGAGATCTCTGTTCTCTTTCAGACATTTTTCCACCTCACCGAAGTCGCCTTTGTCGATGGCGTCACGCATCGCTTTCCGAATCGTCGCCGTCTCGGGGGACGTCTCCATGTTGAAGCTAGAATCGGACGATCCTCCAGCTTCATCCGCCGTTGTCTCGAGTAATGGTGGATCCTGCAAGCACATGACAGAAGGTATATTTCTGGAAAATAAATCAATGAAAATCAATCCATGCTATCCATCTGACAAAATGGTTAGTCCCGTCCTCAGATGTTCGACATGAACTTTCTGCTTGTATTTTCAAAAACCACTAGCAGTAATAAATGATGGTCCGTCGTTCAACACCTGTTTGAAATTCCAGACGTTCCCCAAACGATCGCCACACTTGTCGGGGCACACCATTGCGACTTCACGAGATAAACCCGGGAAGGGGTACCCTTCGAGGTATAGGGAGTCGCTGACCCATAACAACGTTTACCAGCGAGCAACTCAGCAAGCTGCACCCTGATTGATTGATACTGATATGGAAGGCGCTCACACTTCACAAAAACTATACCTTAAAAAAGTGTTCCATGGTGACAGGTAGCATTTTTCCTGTGAGACATATGGACTGCAGTGTTGCCGAGACGCGCGCTTCAACCCGTGCGGTTGCAAATGAATTACGACCCCTCTAAGCTTGACAATGGCCTGTTGCAACGAGTTATTTATTTATTTACCCTCGGGGCGACGAGCGTTACAGAGGGGAGTGGATTGCAAAAAGGTTACAATCTGCATGATAGTAATAAGAACTTGCCGTGTTAGGAAATTTCACACTTGGTAACAGAATCACAGACAGCGGTTTTAAATAGGTTAATGGATGAAATGGATGTGAGACAACCAGGAAGGTGGTTCCAATCCTGGCTTGTACGGGGAACAAAGGAATTAGCGAAGCATGTAGTATGCGAAATATGCACGTGTACTTTTTGGCGATGACTGGCGCGGTGGGAGGGGTACGTCGCAGGACGGATAAGGTTAGTTCGCATTGAGTCATTGTGGTAATAGATTTTGTGAAAGAGGCACAGTCGGGAAATTTTCCGGCGTACCGCAAGATCAGTAAGCTGAAGGCTAACTTTAACAGAAGTGGCACCTGTGGTACGTTGATAGTTCCCGAGGATGAAACACGCATCTCTGTTTTGGATGGTTTCGAGGGCGTTAATAAGCGCCACCTGACCTGGATCCCAGACGCAAGCTGCATTATTCAGTTTAGTAGATTCCATGCAGTAAGTTGATGGAAAGACCGTATTGCCAGTTTCGGTGTCGTATTCTTGGTACTTTGAAGCACGACCTACTAGATCATAGCGACCATGTCATAATCGGCAAACCCAATGAGAAGCCCGTTCGCCAGATCCACTAGGGGCGCCACTCATCGGCCCGCGAGATCTGGATCATGATTGGACGATGGAAATTTCAATTTTGAACGCGCACAAGTGGATGCACGATTACCGTAGCAGACGACGGCAATAGTTTCTATGAAAATGCGTAGAATTATGATGGTAATCAACTTTAGAAGGAAGCATCTCTCGTGGAACTTCCACAGCCTTACAAAAATACTAAGGTAAGTTAAAGTTCGAAATATTGTAGAAACTCAGGAAGCAATAACTCGGCCGATGAGCAGGGCCACTGCTAGACTCCAAATGCTGCGCTGGGAAGGGGTCCGCATGACATGGTCGCTATCATCTAGTAGGTCGTGCTTTGAAGACAGACCAAAAGGCACGTCTGTGTTTCATCCTTTTTCGTCTTGGTACTTTCGTGTATTCATCAACCGGTGTTCCCTATTGTGTAACCGTGTGTCTGTTGTTTTGTAAGGAGTCGGTCACTCTGTTCGGACTGATGACATTTTGCTTAGTCTTGCTCACGTTCCTATTATATTTTTCTATGATGGCTTTAGCATGGAACAACGAGCCCCGTGAACTCTCTACGCCAATCGTGTCTTATTAACCATCTACCACTGGGATATGAAACAATTTATCGCCATCCGCTGGATCTGTACGCATTGACTTTAGACTGACTCTCAGAGCCCTGGAATTTGCTAACGGCTTGAATGCAGGAGTTCATTCAAAGGGGTTATGGGAGTTTAACGCATGTGCTTCAAAACACAATGCGCACAATGAACTGTACGTCAGATTATTAAAAAAAAAATTATGTGATTGGTTGGGTTGGTTTCTAATCTGGCTGGTGGGTTATTCGGATTTGGTTATATACAGTTCTTTCAGCAACGAACATAAAGAGGCTAAAACTCTACCAAGCTAGCCCGCCGACTGTGTCGGCTCCAAATGGCGATTTTAACATTTTAGCTGTGACACTTTTTGTGCGGATTAATCTGATAGGTCCGTATCTTCACCACATATAGCACACTGCTAGCCAACCATCTCCCCCAAGGACAACATTCTCGCTCCTGATTTGTTGATAACGGGAGGCGACAACAACAACTTTATTTTGACTTTGGAGAGTGGGGAGGTTCATCGCCAGAGGCGTGAAGTTCATTTTTATGAGTGTAGAGCAGAACGTTATGTGTACCTCCGCACTGGCGTCTGATTGGGTGCTACAATTCTTCAGATGACGTCACAATGGATAGAGGTATCTGGATGGCGGTACGTCTGCTCGCCCGTATCCGAAAAATAGTTAGTTTTTTCCATTAACGCTGCACACTTTATGAAGGAGAAGTATTGAACAATAAATATTGTAAAAAGAATTACGAAGCGTAGAAGAACAATATTACACCTATTACACCAGTAACTAAATACCTGCAGATAGGAGTTCTTACCTCCTATAACATCAAATATCAGCTCTGCCGACGACATCTCGATAAAGGAAGCCCGATTGTTAAAACGACTTCACGTAGTCATTAAAAGTGTTGTGAATGAGAAGGCGAGCACTTTTTTTTTGAAGCAGTAGTTTAACAGCTTGTTGCTTGTAAATCCAGGCCAACAGTTCAGTTGTACATGTGACAGCGAACGCTCGACGCTTTTAATTTTGTAGGAAAATGTAGGTAAAACGGCTATGTCTGGTAGCGAATAATCCCCAACTCATCAAGCAACTGTGATCGAATGTTCTCTTCTGATTTGCTGCTCCTGAGCATATTGCCATGTATCATCTTTGAAGCGACCACACGGAACAGCGGCAGCGGGCGGGAAGCCGTCGAGCGACGGGCTGAGATCCACAACACGTCGCGCTGATTAGCAAGCGATGCTTCCAGAAGCATCTGTTCCTTCGCTCGCATCAATCTCACGGACGGATCGACGACCTTAGAAGTAGCTTCTCTACTTCCACTTCTTCAGCGATGCGCGCTTTCTACAATGTCCGCCGCTGTGTATAAAAGCTTGTGAGCTCCCAGCCGGAGCATTCTATACCTTACTTCTGTCTAAGAGCTACCGCCTTGTGTTAGCCAGCTAAGCAGCTAGAATAAAGCGTTCACCGATTATTCACTGTTTGGTTGCTATGAATTGCTTTTTTAGTAAAACTTCAGAAAACATTCATGGCAAATGCAACGAAACCATGAATTCCTAATTGCTAAGTACTAGCCCGTGAATATGAATTGAATCAGATGGCATAATTTGCAGTTACAGGTCATACAATCGGGCTATGGACATTCTATGACTCGCTGAGTATGACTCTATGACTATGACTGAATGTGTGCTGTGTGCCACCCTACCGATTCGGACATTTTACACTCTGAAACTTTTGAACTACGTGTTGAACTCCATCATTTATTTAACTCGCTCATCTGTTTCTACTTTGTGTGTGTATAACCGTACTGGGGTAACCAGTTCGACTTTGTCGTAACTCACATCCCCGTTTGTTTCTTTGTCACATCGCCATCACCAGTTATATGTACGGAGGCAATGAGCTGCGCACAATAGTATTATACCCTGTCTGATCCAAGATCAGTGCTCACCGAGATAGGGTAGTATGCTGGTACTAACCTTCAGGTACAAAGTGCAAGGAAACTCCAGGGGAAAAAAGAGCACAAGCCAACAGATATTATGTACCTCGGATTACTCTTTGATGCTTTGTAAAACGCAACGTGTTGCAAAAACGAGTATGCGGAATACAGGGTGTTCAAAATTAAGCTTTCACTAGCACTTTATAAATAGGCGAACAAAAGAAAACTGGTGCTATTTTTTCTGTTCCTTGAGGAAGAAACAGGTGCTACATAATTAGCAGCACCTGTTTCTTACACAAGTAGCGTAAAGTTATCATCTGGTTTCCTGTCATCGCTGTGTTTGCGTAGCGCTCGTGAAAGCTTAATTTTGAACACCCTGTATAAAAAAATGATAAAGCAAAATGTAGTTTTTGTAATTTTTTTTTATGACTGTGATCTGCAGCAGTGTAGTCAATGCGACCGCTTAAACAACCCAAAATGGAAAAGGAGAGCATCTGTTTCTTTCAATCAGTCTCCTTACTTGATTACGTAATCCAATCGTACCTTTTAATATAGAATGATTATCAATTGCCAACAGAGGAAACGATATTTAAGAAGCACTAGAACCGTGCATTTGGGGAACTGAAATGACAAGGCCAAGTCACCGTGCCGCCAGTTGCGGTGCTATAATGTGTGCGTGCCTTTGCATTCTGTTCCTTTAACATATAGATAAAACTGCTGGTTCTTTACCGACATTTCAGGCCTCTCGACAATAAATTTTCTTCTTCAAAGATTCGACCTAAAAGCAGAAAAATAATGTTTCGTTCTTTTTTGTGATTTTTGTTTGGAGTTCAAGTTTCGGTACTTGAGTACTTGACGGGAAAGTACTAGAAAAAGCGTACAGAGTACAAAGTACACTATTCGAAATGTAGTAAAGTATAAAGTACAGCTACGTACTCAGAAATGTACTTCAAGCACTACTTGCGTATTTGGTATGTTAGGTACTTCCCTTCACGGCCTACGACATACTGTTGCATCGACGATAGTGTGCCAGGGGAACGCAATGCATTCTGGACAGGTCCTGGCCTGACGTCTTGCAAACGTCATCACGCACGTGACGATAAATACGGAGGCGCCCATGATCGGCGGCCGAATCGATTGTAGACAACGCGACTCCTGCTTCTGTGCGTCGTTTTGTGAAGTCTTTTTATCTATACATGTAAGTTTTATCTAATTTTATTGCAGTAAAACAGGTCAGGTCGGCTTTCGCATGTTTTCCCGTACTGCTCGCCATTCTCAAGGACATGACGACGACGGCGATGCTAAGGCTCACTGAGCAGACGTCATGCACTGAGAATCCTTAGAAGTAAACTGCTATATCGGGTAAGAAGCACCGTATAAATAGGGCCTGACTTTTTAGGGTTAAACCCGTATCCGCCCGATATTTACCCCCCGAACGAAATCTGTAAAATTCGGGTTTAACCCGAATCTACCCGAAAACAACCGGGTCGCGTGGCACACTCGTAAGTGTGCATTAAGATAAAGTTTGATAACATTGCTAAACATTAGTTCCATGTTAAGACAAATCTTTATTAAACAAAAAAAAAATCACCCGAATTCCTGACGACAGAATATGCCGTAATGGGATTTAACCCGAATACACCCGAATTTTCACATGAAAAATATCACCCGATATTTACCCCCTGAATTTGGCCAAAAATAAAACCCGAAAAAGTCATGCCCTACGGTATAAATTACACGAGCAAAATACAGCTGCATATCTGATAACTTTGCGCTGACAAAGAAATACCAGCCAGCTGCAAAAGGGAACTTAAACAAGGTCACATGACCTCAAGATCACGTTTTCTGCGAGACGAAGGGGGCAGGACAATATGGCGGTTTTGCCATAAACGACCGCTTGGGGGTGGTTACAGAGTCGGAACTTTGTGTCACCCTTGTGGTTCTTCGTCGAACGTCGGAAGTCTACGAGTGGCTGTGGTGAAGAGAGAGAAAGGGACCTTCGGGGAGCAATCTTATCATACCCAAGAGACACGCACGCTCGAAGGGCCTTTCTGCAAAAGGAGTGCTGAAAATTTCGCGTGGCGCCAGTTATCGTTTCGTAAGCGGACCATGAAGGACCAGCAGTTCGCAGTTGATTGATTGATTGATTGATTGATTATGTGTTTAATGGCACAAAGGCAACAAAGGCCATAGAGCGCCAAAACTATGCTGAGTGTGTCGGAGACGATTATGGGAAAGATGATGTGAGAGAGAGTGTGGTAGTTAAAACCTATCTACAGGTATGAGCGATGAGCGATGATTGATTGACCAGGATAAGAGAGAGGGGGATGACGATAGCAAGCGAGCATGGCAGTTAAAAGCTATCTACAAGTGTGACAATGAGATATTTACATGAGGAGTTCGGTGATAATGGATAAAAGCGGAGCAATGCTTATCATCTACATCTGACTAAGAAACCCACACGTGGTCAAAAATTTGATTACGTTATCAAACGGCGCAAGAGGGGTGTCACCCAGTAGAAGGGCTGGGTGGAGTGGGACATGGTATCTGTAGAATGCGGTGAAATACTGTTGGCGTTGGTGTTCGAAGTGAGGGCAGGATGCCAGTTCGCAGTTATCAGAAGGTTGGCTTGCCAGACGATAACGGGCGCAACAAGCGATTTTCGCCACTCCTTTTGTGAAGAGGCCTTTTGTGCCTTAGGCATCAGAAGCGTTGTAGATTGCTCACTCTATGATGTCACAAGATTCAGAAACCACATCAAGATCTAGTCCGTAGTTCAGCCCCAGAATAACCGAGAGTACAAAATGCGTTACGTGGATTTTGTTTTGCAGTAGGACTTGTCAGGGAGAGAACAAAGACCAGCACTCACCATTTGTGCGCTTCGAGTAGAGTCAAGCTACCTGCACCAACCACCTGATATCATGACACGGGTGCTACAGGACGCTCATCCGTGACAACAGGAATTCGGTGATATTCTGGCAAAGAGAAAGTTATATTGGGTTCAGAAAGAAAAAAAAAAAAAGCTTACCTAACTGAGGATCAAGCATTGTACTTTCAAGCAGAAAAGAGAAAAATATGGAGCACGAATTGAGGCGGATATGGTGGCGGTCATGTCAACCTTTTGTGCTGTTCCGAATTAGTGTCCGATCTCCTCGTTGCTTCACCAGTTTGTGTACTCCTTTGTTGCTATTGTTCCTATTATTGTAACAACGCTTTTTCTTCGCGTTTTGCGATGCTTTACTGTATTGCTATGTGATGACACTCCATCGTGTATTACACTCGCCATGTATTGCTCCCTCGGCGTAGAACAACCAATAAATCATGGCAAGATCTCCCCGCCGACAGCTATTAACTATAAGTAGCATGTGCAGCAGGGATAGTTCATTTAAAGATGAGTAATGAAGTACATTCTGAAAGGGTAATGTATTCTATATAACCCTTAGTTTCCCTACATTCTGTGCATTGACCGGATTGCCATATAGAGCAAATACAAGAAAGGACACGAATGTTCCTCCAGTGATCAATATTGCAGTAGGCAAAAAAAGAAAAAGTACTGTAAAGTCTTACTTTTTGATTATTTTTTTTTCGGTCGTCTCAGTTCCCGTGCTATTCCGATAATATTTGTGCCGATCTATACAACGTGACTTAATGACCTGATACGCTTAGTTCGATAGCTAACCCACTGCTCCACCCGCAGTTCATACCGTTTTTCGAATTCCATCACTTTATGAGGAACTTGGTCTCGTATTGGCAGCTGCTGACGGGCCGGCGCATATGTCCGACGATATCATACGCTTATATACTGTGACAAATATTCGTAAATATTCTCCAGAAGGATTGATGGCTTCCTAAATTTTACCCAGTGTCTGGAGTGTCGACATAAACCTTAGGGAGGCCGCAATAGTCAAAGCGGGGGTTACACCACTTGGCGAAAAGAAAAAGCAGATGAAGTGAACGCAATATGCGACAAAACCAAGGAAACTATCACGCTACAACTGCAATATATTGAAGTTGTTTTTAAAAAATAGAAGTTAGTTTAGCGCACAGATATGAACTGTCGAACACACAGCCATCCCGAAAACTATGCCCATCTTCGTTTATGCACCCACGAATCCACAGGAAGACCGCCGAGGCTTTCCCACTCGGATTAAATATCTGTACCTTGAACTGTGAACAGTTTGGTGTACACTCCAGAAAACGAGAACAGCTGATTGCCGATTTCATACAAGACACAACAGCGCGAAACCGACGACTGAGAACAATTGATGTCTTCTGTCTTCATGCGCTGACCAGGGCACTACATTCATAGCCACCGCCGCCGAGGCGCACGAACACAACCACAACGAATGATACCCCTCAGAGCCGTTTATACCCCTCAGGATCTAGCGCCTCCCCGAAAACAGAAATACATGTATTTAAAATACGTATTTAAATACAGGCAAGAAAATGTATTTATATTTATATTTAAATACCGTTTTAGGCGTATTTATATTTAAAATACACTGAAATACACATATCTCATCCTCCCGTATTAGCGGGCTTCTCTCGAGTTCTACATTGTTCGCCTCCAGTAATGAACGGTATCTTCCTTAGTTGGCCCGCTGTACGAATTTAGGACGCCCTCAGGAGTGAGGACGCCATGGCGAGTGAGGGCATGGCCCAGTACGTAATGTCCGTGGGGGAGGCTTTAGGTCACTCATCCCGTGTGTTCGGGGATTTCTGTCCTTCTAGAAAACAGCACAGTGTGCGAATGAGGGCATCACCACCCCCGTTATTTCAGTCTTGGAAGCCAAGAGAGAAATGAGAACACAAATTTGGAAAATAAATGTGATTTGTGACACCATCTTGCGTCACTTGACAAAGCCTGGTGTCTAAAGAGAACCCTTAAAATGCACCTTTAGCGGCAATTCTACTTAGTCATTCATTGGAAACTCGGGACAATGACTGCAGCGCACCAGACAGTTTATAACGCGGAGTTTTTCACTGTCGTCGCTGAAGATGGAAAGTCGACGAACATAAGTAGAGGAGGCAAGCAAGCTGGTGTATACGATTGAACGGAAACATCTCCTTGAGTCCGAGGAGCAGCGGGGGGGGGGGGGGGGGGGGGAATGGACAGGACAGACAGGGGACAAGAATCGAAACCAGCAAATGAACAAATGAACACTTTATTCAACACAGAGTTAATGGAAGAAGCGATAATGTGTTCATTAGTTGGTTTTGAGTCATCGTCGGTTCTTGTCCCGTGTCCGTCCTGTCTAGTACCCCTCTCGCTGCTCCCGAGACTCAAGGAGACCTTTCCGTTCAATGGAAAGTCGGTCCACGCAAGATGCTGAAATCATCACGCTGCATCACGGAAAAATAAAGAAATATGTGTGCATTGTGTGCAGCAGACATGCATCCACAGGTGGCTCCATTTATACTCTAATTTAAAACAATAATGTGCTTGGATGGCTCAAAGTATTTACGGAAGTAGTTACAGTATTAAAATACTGTCTTAATGTATTTATATTTTGTATTTAATTACTTTCATCATAAAGTATTTATAGGCAGTATTTAAATACATGAAAACATGTAGTATTTTGTATTTATATTTAAATACGCGAAAAGTGTATTTATGCCCCTCTCTGCCAGAAATATACATATTGTGAGACGGACCTGCGTCCATCGCCATCGTCGTGTTCTTCTTCTTCTTCCCACGCTCTCCCTGGATGATGCGCCTGCTCCATTCGCTCCGTGCAGAATAAATAGTTTCTTACACAGAAACACAAACCGTTCTCCTGCTCACAATATCACAATGTCATTTTTGCATGAATAATAGAGTTATTATCAAGGTAACTTGCATATTGTAAAAACATTTTTGGGACCCCTCATATAGAACCCCGGTTAGCGAATGCTGCGGCAACCTAATCATCGGTGGTGGTGGTGGTGGTGCTGCTGCTGCTGCTGCTGCTGCTGACTGCTGGCTGCTGCTGGCTGCTGCTTGCTGGCTGCTGCTGGCTGGCTGCTGGGTGCTGCTGGCTGCTTGCTGGCTGCTTGCTGCTGCTTGCTGCTGGGGCTGCTGGCTGCTTGCTGGCTGCTGGGGCTGCTGGCTGCTGCTTGCTGCTGGCTGCTTGCTGCAGCTTGCTGCTGGCTGCTGCTTGCTGCTGGGGCTGCTGGGGCGGCTGGCTGCTGGGGCTGCTTGCTGCTGCTGCTTGCTGCTGCTTGCTGCTGCTTGCTGCTGCTGCTGGCTGCTGCTGCTTGCTGCTGCTTGCTGCTGGCTGCTTGCTTGCTGGCTGCTGCTTGGTGCTGCTGGCTGCTTGCTGGGGCTGCTGCTTGCTGCTGGCTGCTTGCTGCTGCTGGCTGCTTGCTGGTTGCTGGGGCTGCTGGCTGCTGCTTGCTGCTTGCTGCTGCTGGCTGCTGCTTGCTGCTGGCTGCTTCTGGCTGGCTGCTGGCTGCTGCTGGCTGCTGCTGGCTGCTGCTGCTTGCTGCTGCTTGCTGCTTGCTTGCTGCTGCTGGCTGCTGCTTGCTGCTGCTTGCTGGCTGCTGCTGCTGCTTGCTGCTTGCTGCTGCTTGCTGCTGCTTGCTCCTTGCTGGCTGCTGCTGCTGCTGCTGCTTGCTGGCTGCTTGCTGCTGCTGGCTGCTGCTGGCTGGCTGCTGCTGGCTGCTGGCTGCTGCTTGCTGCTGGCTGCTGCTTGCTGCTGCTTGCTTGCTGCTGGCTGCTGGCTGCTGCTTGCTGCTGGCTGCTGCTTCCTGCTGCTGGCTGCTGCTGGCTGCTGCTGAAATTTAGGGCAATTAGTCCACTGTTGTCACTGCGGAGGGAATCTCTGGGTTCCTGCTCCTCTCACCAGTGGGAAATTTAGGGCAATTAGTCCACTGTTGTCACTGCGGAGGGAATCTCTAGGTTCCTGCTCCTCTCAACAGTGGGAAATTTAGGGCAATTAGTCCACTGTTGTCACTGCGGAGGGAATCTCTGGGTTCCTGCTCCTCTCAACTGTGGGAAATCTAGGGCAAATTAGTCCACTGTTGTCACTTCGGAGGGAATCTCTGGGTTCCTGCTCCTCTCAACAGTGGGAGATTTAGGGCAATTAGTCCACTATTGTCACTGCGGAGGGAATCTCTGGGTTACTGCTCCTCTCAAAAGTGGGAAATTTAGGGCAATTAGTCCACTGTTGTCACTGCGGAGGGAATCTCTGGGTTCCTGCTCCTCTCAACAGTGGGAAATTTAGGGCAATTAGTCCACTGTTGTTACTGCGGAGGGAATCTCTGGGTTCCTGCTCCTCTCAACAGTGGGAAATTTAGGGCAATTAGTCCACTGTTGTTACTGCGGAGGGAATCTCTGGGTTCCTGCTCCTCTCAACAGTGGGAAATTTAGGGCAATTAGTCCACTGTTGTTACTGCGGAGGGAATCTCTGGGTTCCTGCTCCTCTCAACAGTGGGAAATTTAGGGCAATTAGTCCACTGTTGTTACTGCGGAGGGAATCTCTGGGTTCCTGCTCCTCTCAACAGTGGGAAATTTAGGGCAATTAGTCCACTGTTGTTACTGCGGAGGGAATCTCTGGGTTCCTGCTCCTCTCAACAGTGGGAAATTTAGGGCAATTAGTCCACTGTTGTTACTGCGGAGGGAATCTCTGGGTTCCTGCTCCTCTCAACAGTGGGAAATTTAGGGCAATTAGTCCACTGTTGTTACTGCGGAGGGAATCTCTGGGTTCCTGCTCCTCTCAACAGTGGGAAATTTAGGGCAATTAGTCCACTGTTGTTACTGCGGAGGGAATCTCTGGGTTCCTGCTCCTCTCAACAGTGGGAAATCTAGGGCAAATTAGTTATGGAGATGTTAGTGGCAGACTGGCATAGTAAGGACATAGAGGATTACAGTAAGGACATGGAGACTTACAATGAGGACGTGGGGACTTACTGCCTTAAGAAAGGTCTTACAGCTACATGCCTCACAGCGGCATGCCTTACTGCCACACGTCTCACAGCTACATGCCTTACTGTATATGCCTTACCAGCTGCATGCCATACCGCTATGCTACTGCGCTCTTGCGACTGCGGAGGGAATCTCTGGGTTCCTGCTCCTCTCAACAATGGGAAATTTAGGGCAATTAGTCCACTGTTGTCACTGCGGAGGGAATCTCTGGGTTCCTGCTCCTCTCAACAGTGGGAAATTTAGGGCAATTAGTCCACTGTTGTCACTGCGGAGGGAATCTCTGGGTTCCTGCTCCTCTCAACAGTGGGAAATTTAGGGCAATTAGTCCACTGTTGTCACTGCGGAGGGAATCTCTGGGTTCCTGGTCCTCTCAACAGTGGGAAATTTAGGGCAATTAGTCCACTGTTGTTACTGCGGAGGGAATCTCTGGGTTCCTGCTCCTCTCAACAGTGGGAAATCTAGGGCAAATTAGTTATGGAGATGTTAGTGGCAGACTGGCATAGTAAGGACATAGAGGATTACAGTAAGGACATGGAGACTTACAATGAGGACGTGGGGACTTACTGCCTCAAGAAAGGTCTTACAGCTACATGCCTCACAGCGGCATGCCTTACTGCCACACGTCTCACAGCTACATGCCTTACTGTATATGACTTACCAGCTGCATGCCATACCGCTATGCTACTGCGCTCTTGCGACTGCGGAGGGAATCTCTGGGCTCCTGCTCCTCTCAACAATGGGAAATGTAGGGCAATTAGTCCACTGTTGTCACTGCGGAGGGAATCTCTGGGTTCCTGCTCCTCTCAACAGTGGAAAATCTAGGGCAAATTAGTCCACTGTTGTCACTGCGGAGGGAATCTCTGAGTTCCTGCTCCTCTCAACAGTGGGAAATTTAGGGCAATTAGTCCACTATTGTCACTGCGGAGGGAATCTCTGGGTTCCTGCTCCTCTCAAAAGTGGGAAATTTAGGGCAATTAGTCCACTGTTGTCACTGCGGAGGGAATCTCTGGGTTCCTGCTCCTCTCAACAGTGGAAAATCTAGGGCAAATTAGTCCACTGTTGTCACTGCGGAGGGAATCTCTGGGTTCCTGCTCCTCTCAACAGTGGGAAATTTAGGGCCTGTGTTCCTGTCAAGGCTGGGAAATGCAGATGGAATGAGTTAGGACCTTCTGCTCCTCCATCTCCTGCAACAGTAGAACATTGAAGAAGATGTTACATTAACAACGTACAGAAGTTAAAGGACAAAGGCAGATGTTCTCAACAAATCAGGGCAGCTCATCCAAGCAACTTACATCTAATAAAAATATAGGAACATGGCAGTCGTAAAAAACCAACAGTCTAAGACTGGTGAACGTTAGAAACGCAAAGAACATAAATATCGACATCAAATTGGATATCAAGTCACACAGAGCGAATTTCTGGAACAGAAATGCACAAAGCTGCAAACGGGATAAGCAGACAACTTTGGATGGCATGGCATGGCATGGCATGGCATATATAAACCAGTACCTGTCGAAAAAGGCAAGTAGGATACCAGGCTGCATAGGCATCGAGGCGGCACCAAGCTCCAAGTGTACAATCCAAGGCTGCAAGCTGCAAGAATAAACAGAGGTATATTGGATCGCAATCGCTTATAAGCTCCTTTTTGTCTTTAGTGAAACGTTAGTTCTGCAATTCACCATAACGGAATGCGCTACCCGTCGAAACAAGTTGCACCATTGGATAGAGGCGGGACGTATTTTGAATTTTTATTAGCCTCGATCGTGATATGAACATAATACTACCATAAATTATATGAGTAGGAGAGTGGATACAGGGGAGGCGATCCCTCTAATAGCGAATATCATTGGGGGATAAATTTTGCCTAACGCTGGGTGGCGTTTACATCGTCAATGGATAGCTCCCGTGGCTCAGTGCGTAGCGTGCTGGCCATGTCAGATCCAGACTGGGAGGTACCTGGGTTCGAATCCCGCAGCGCTGTCTGGGATTTTGCTTAGATGCTTTCAGAGATACGTCGCTACAGTTCCTTTAGGGGTCAGCCCAGGACGCACATTCTCGTGGGGCGTGAGTCACGACGTTGCCCACCTCTGTGAGGCCGACAACGGTGACCACCCTTTCACCACCACCACCACCAATGGATAGGTTCAAGGTGTGACATGTGCTCGCGCGTAACCCGCGTGCTCTCTTATGTTTGTTTTGGCAACGTAGGATTATCACTGATCCATATCGCATCGTTGTGGACATACACTTTAAAGTTCAGCCATCATTAGTGCAGCCACTTCTGTATTGATATACAACAACCCTCAAACATAAGGTAAGCCCTTAGCTGAACAAGAACTCATAATACGCAAGTGTCAGCTGTACAACAACAAATGTCGACAATTTGGCCTATGTACTCCATGGGAGAATAAGTAAAAAAATTGATAAGGCAGAAATCGCCCTGACTCGTGTGTGAATCAGAGAGTGAGAAGGAAAGATGTAGGAGAGAAAGGGAATGGCGCTGTTGGTTGTGCATGGGCTCTCCGTCCCACCTGTACCGGCAGAACTTGTTTTCCCTGAGTTGTTGTGTTTAGTAACGCCAATAAGATATCTGGAATACATATTAGTACAATACTACTGTACCCTACAATACAATATATCCATGCTGTTAACAGGGCAGACCAGCTCTCCGTCCCAATGTATTTCCTATGGAACAGTTTTTATGCTTTTTCTCGGTAACCACCACGCAGATTTTGACGAAGGTGGTTTCATCATAAAGAGGAAGACGAGTTGAAGAGAATTATGCTACTAGATTTCTCATACTTGTCGTATGTATTTTACGGCGACGTCACGAATGCGAAAATAATACACAATTTTTCTCCTCCCTGTATGAACAGATTTTTATTAAACTTCTATAGCAATTTCGAAAAAAAACTTTCTATTTACTTTCTCTGGAAATATTTCAGGAATTGATAGACATCAAATTTATATGTCTACACTTTCCATTTTTATAAGAAAGTATGAAATGTGAGTACGGATAAATACCGTCTCAAAGCCCCGTGAACCGCGTCATTCTGTGTCGCCTTCTAGCCGTAGCACAGGAAAAAACGCGCGGAACATTTTGACCCTATCCATCCGCCGACCATGCGGCGTGAACGCGCACCGTAGTGCTCCCTCTCACCTCTTTACTTTCATGAACAGCTGACTTAGGGCATGGTCTTGTAGACCAGAACAAAAGCTTACTTAGCTGCTCGTAAAGGGAGTATCGTCAGCCAGCATTGTCGTGGCCCGTGTAGGAGACCACCGAGACCTCTTCTTTTTTCGGTGCGCTTATAGAGAACTGAGATGAGTTTATTTGCTTCACATGAAACGTCAATTTACTCAGTCAACTGTCTCATAAGGCTAACTAGGATCTCTCGTATTTACGGTTAGTGAAAGGCCGACTTCACAAACATTCCAGTAACGTTCAACAGGACTGCCCTTTAATGTTCGTAATGTTGAAACAGCCGGCAACCGGATTACGCACAGATGAATGTTTCTGAGGATAACGGCACTTAAAACTACAGCTTTATTTTTGTTTCTCTTTCTTTCTTTTATTGATTGATTTATTTTTATTTTTATCTTGATTATTTCTTTTCATGAGCGCTCCACGTGAACCAATAAGAAAAATCGATCAAGCGGCCGCTGCACAATTATTTCCGCCCACGCAATGAGTAACAGTATTTTCCGGAACCCAAATTCGCGTTCGCGAAGCAAGGAAGACCAACGACAGCGACGGGGGAGGGGGATATATTTATTAGACGAAAATAAAAAAAACGGGCTAAAGGTCAGCCAAACGGGACGCCGGCTTTGTATTCCGGAAATACATAAATAAAATTAGGAAATAAGAGATAAATGAAACGGACGCGACGGAACAGCACGTTAGTTAGTTGATTATTATGTTAGTAAAAGTTCGGCGTTTGCATTTTCATGTTCAGGTTAGTCCTTAGACTTTGGGTCTGGGCTTTGGCAGTTTCCGCGCAGAAATAGCCAGATAACATTTATTTACAGTAGTTTATTTTTCAACGGGGACTTCGATCACGTTATTTTGAGATACGGCCAATTTTTCGATACCGGTTCCCTGGATTTTCCATCTTTCGACAATCCTTGCTAGTTGCACGTTGGCTGGCCCAAAACCTGTACCCGTCTATCTTTGCACGGCGAACAAAGGGAGGCCTTCTGAGGAAGATAAGGAGAAGCTCCGGATCACTGGGGATTCTCCGCCGAACTAGCGTCTACGCTGAACGAAAAGCCTGGTGTAATGTGAAGTACCCTGTGAAAACCAAGGAGTGTTTAAAAATATAGTACTGAAGTTTCCGGGTAATAATCAGCGCAATTATGAGACGGAAATCGCCCTCCGAGACCTCGCCGCGCGTCCAGTTCCTTTCATTTTATCTTGTGCATTTATACATAAAGATGGAGTTCAAGGAGTTATTCCGAAATCCTAAGCTGTTTGGAGAAGGCGTTTGATCGAAGACGGCTTGGTCGCTCCCAAGCCGTTCGATCGAAAGCCGGATGATCGACGCTGTTTGTTCGAAAGACGTCTTTTCGAAGGGAGTTCGAAGCTCGCAGCGTGTCCTTAGCACCTCTCTTTCTGTAACTTTGACTTGAACATTTATGAGCATGAGGCAATCAGTGTCCTCTCGCTTTTGTTTGTTTGTTTCTTGTTTTTTTTTTCAGCTAAAGAGGGGAGACCACTGGTTATTCGCAAGACCTTTGCCATTCACGAACAGCACAGCCTTCTGGCTTTTTACTCTCTCCCGTCCGAAAGGAAATAATATTGAATAAAATTGAATTGGATTGAATAAAACAATGCGGAAGTATGCGCAGTATCCGTAGCAGTAGGACACATACCGTCCATAATACACATAACGACCCGCGTTCGATCAAACGGCTTTCATTCTTGCGGAGACGATTTCTCCGGGGGACTTTTTTTCCTGGGGACGGTTCTTCCTGGGGAAATTTTTTTTTCGGGGAGGAAAATCCGGCATCTCGGGCGAGCTTTGATTATATGAAACGACTTCTCCGTGATCATTCCTTCAGTTGGCAACTAGCGCTGATATTCATCTCTGGAAACCCCAGTTTTGTAATTGCATCTGTGTTGCCCTTCAAGAATAGTGATTTTCCTAAAATACGCATAAATTTGGCTCACATGGTGTCCAGTTCTTCAGCTTTTCCACGACCGAATTTCACGTTTTCAAGTTTTGATTGAATTAACTGAGACCTCAGCATCCAACACAACGAAATCTGAAGTAAAAATTTACACTTCAGAAGTTCTTCTAAGAAAAGAAAAGAAGGTCCTGTCCCACATAATAAGGAGGCCGAACTGCACTTTTTTCCAACACTCAAAAAAGAACCTGTTAGGTGACCATTGTTATTATTTTTCTCCTCTGTGTCCTTCTATTTTTGGTCGAATCGTTCCTCTTGGCGTCCAGGAAAAAAAAAAAAAAGAAAAAGAAAAGACGCGAAGGATATCGCGACCCCCGCTGCGAGGCCTTGCCGCTCGACCTTTCCATATCTTCTTTGGTTGGTTTCCATGTGTCGACCCGAAGCCTTTATCGCCCTTCACCTGTTATGTACGATTTTGCAAACTGGCACACCGGAAGGAAGGGAGTCCCCTGTCACTGGGGTTGTCGACTGACATCATTTTTCTGAGCGGGTGTAATGTGAAAGAAAAAGAAGGAAGAACATGGGGGAAATGGGCCTTTCAAATACGTTACTGAAGTTTCCGGGTAATAATAAAAAGTCTGTTCTACGAGGGAAATTTTGAAAAGTCTTGCACCAACGCCTTGTAAATGAATTCAGATATTTGATAATGCTTACTTACCAGAAGTATACACATCAAAATGTCATTTTTGCATGAATAATAGAGTTATTATCAATGTAAATTGCATGTAAGCGAGTGCAGAAAAAAAAGGAATACCGTTTCGAGCACTAGATTTTCCAGACTGCCATTGTAAGCGCTGTGTGTAGGCAATGTTTATAGCCTAATTTACAGCCGCTGGTAGATCCAGTTGAGAGCCTCGAAGATACCGGCATCTGTACTATCCGATCACACTTGTACGTCGGCATACAATAAGTATGCACTAGTAAAACAATACGAAGAGCAACTGAAAATTCCATAATCAGTCAGTATAGGCGCCAGTGACTTGTGAAAACAATTGTAGGATAAATATATGACATCAAAATAAAAATAAAGTACTCATATAGCGATAGGAGACAAGGAAAAATAACGTGAATGTCTCGAATCGAACTGCGGACCTTTCGTGGCAAAGTTCGACACTTTACCTCTCGACAAACAGCGCTGAGGGCGCGAGCCGCCTTAAACTCGCGAGGCCAACCATGCACAATGGGGATTATTTCGGTAGTCGGAGGCAAACGGCGTGATAAGGACGCCGAGTGTGGCTCCATCTAGAATCTGGAAAATCGTGAATCGGAGTTGCTCCCCGGCTGGTATGGCCTCTTAATCCCCAAGTGTCTCGTTACGGCCAAATCTCATTACGGCCGAAGGTAGCCTCATTTCGGCCGAAGATGTTTCATCACGGCGAAAAAAAAAAAAAAAAAAAAAAGAAGCAACCACCTTATTAGCAATCGCTGTGTTTTATGCTTCCCAAAGTGTGTGTCACGTCCAGGGTGTCGAACCGAAACGTTTTTCGTTCCGGTTTTCGTTCCAGTTCTATCATAAACGGTCCGGTACCGGTTCTGCTCCGGAGCAAAAAAATAACGGTTCATACCAGTTTTAACCGGTTCCGCTTCTGGTGGGCATATTCATTCCCAGAAAAAAAAATCAATGTTGCAAAATGTAAACCCGTTTATTGCGCATACGTGGTATTTAATATTTATAGGCAGCTGCGAAATTGGTAGCTCCTGCTTCCTGTAGGTGAGTGTCTCTTCAAATAGGCTTTCTCCTTTCTTGAAGCGCATGATACAGACGGACTTGTTTGTTTTGATGTCATACGTAAAGTACTTTCTTGCTGGGTTGGAGCGATCGCGTCCCATCCGAATGCCTGTTGCTGCTTCCTCGCCAGCAAGCACCACCGCACGAGTAGGACGCAAATCGAGGAACACCTTCACTCACAAACGCGCTCGACGGCTCCGCTTTCTTTTCTTCGTGCCCTGTCCACAAAAGAGGCGCCACTTCTCACGCGCTTGCCTCGCGGACACGTAAATGTATTCAACTTCGCTGCTCTCAAACAAGGGACACGTTGCGCGACATTACCGATAGAGAAGCCGTTTCGCAGTCCCCTTGGGTCGCTGTTTAGTTGGGGAGAGTTTGGGCAGATGAAATTAAAACGAACACTACGGCACATTGGTAGAAAGTCACAACCGGTCACATGTACATCTAAGTCTATGTGCGCGAACGATAAAACGTTACAAAGGGAGCCTAAGGGTCATAGTATACCGACACACATTGCGCCGTAACCGTAACCCTCGTAAAGTATCCATGACATGACTTCAGAACACACGACGACAATTTCATTCGCCTACTCTTAGTCCAAACCGGCGAAGTTCTTGCTTGGACCGAAAACCGTTAAAATAATTTTTCGGTTTCACTCCTGAGCGAAAAAAAACGTATACGGTTTCGATTCGGTTCCGGTTCGCACCAAAATAGCGGTTTTTTTTTCGGTTTTCGGTTCCGGTTTTCGATTCGCTCCGACACCCTGGTCACGTCACACACTGTGTGTGTGTCCCCCACGGCGAGTGACACACACAATGGTTGATGCACACAATATTGCGACTGTGTTTCGTGCATCCCTCGTGAAAAATGTTTTTATTGTCATACTGTGTCACATGATATTCGTATGTGTTTCTCTCAGCATCCGAGCAACATCCTACTTGTTGGTTCTGTGAGCAAACTGTGTGTGTGTGTGTGCTCTGAAAAGTTACTCCACAAAGGAGCCCACTGGGAGCTCTAGGAGCCACATGACCTATGACCATGATCTTTTCCCCCACTAGCTGCCCTCTACAATTTAAGTCCAGCTGAAATTTAAAAAAAGTACACAAGGCGCTGAACAAAACGACATATGCTCTTGTTTGATGATGACCATAAGACATATGTTGTCAAGCAAACTATTGTTTTTCCATACATTCAAAACATGTTGAAGAATTATGGACAACAATGACAATTACGTCATCATGGTGAAACTGCATAGCCAGGAAAATATTTCAGGAGGTGTTTTATGAGGCTTTACATGGGGTGGAGGAGTCCCCCTCGTCAGTGCTTTATCTAGACCCCTAATATGAACAAAGTCGAGGGAGTAAGTATAATAACATAAATGCTGCTTTCTAGTGAGAGAGATGACGGCTGTCTTAGAAATGTTCAGGTTAAGCAAATTGTTTTTGCACCAAGGATGGATCCGCGAAATGTCATCTTGCAGAGCGGTACAGTCGTGAATCTTATCAAAGACTCGAGATAACTTAATTTCATCAGCATATTGCAGGACGTGGCAGTTACGTACACAGGTTGGCAAGTCATTAACAAACATGTTAAACAGTAATGGCCCCAGGGTAGGTCCTTGGGGCACGCCAGATGTCATGTGGTACGGATGAGAATATGCATCTTTGAATCGAACAATGTTGTACGGGCTGCAGAGATAGGAAGAAAACCATTTGCAGAGTGCAAGTGAGATACCATATAGTGACAACTTAAATATGATTGTTGCAAAGCAGGCTGCACACTAATAAGATGCATCATCATCGTCATCGTCATATTGTTTGTACATTATTTTTTGCATTCTTTGTATTACCTTACGTTGTATCCTGTCCTTTCACATTGTAATTAGCATTACTGTGTTTTGCTTTGCCTATGTTTCTCCCCCCCTTATATAATGCCCTCGGACCATTAAGGGTTAAATCAGTGAAATGAAACAGCGCAACTAATGATATGTGTAGCTATACCTACGAGCTTTCTGCGCTACTCCGCTTAACCTTTGACTGGTGCTTCCGGACTCTCTCGTAAATGCGTTCACCACGTATATAGACTCTTTTCATCTGACGTCACTGTCGCAGACGGCATAGCCTTTCCCCCTGCTTGTGGCAGCCATACTTTTGTGCATGGCGCGTGCACGCTACCAGCATTAACTGTGGTGCGAGCACGTGCGAACACAAAAGTATGACCGACGGAATGACGTCAGTGAAAAGGGTCTATACTCTCTTCACACTCCACCGAAATTACTCCCACCATGCAGTCCGTGTACTGCGTGCACTCTGCCGTATCGAGCACAAGGTGTCCATGGGTTATGTACACGGTATCACAAGGTAGAGCTCTGCACGGGCCTCCATTTCACAGCCACACCGTGGTGGTGGTGGTGGTGGTTATGGTGAAAGGGCTTGCCGTTGTCGGCCTCACGTAGGTGGGCAACGTCACGACTGACGGGGAATGTGCGCCCTGGCCGACTTCTAAGGGAACTGTGCCGCCATATGTCTGAAAGCGTCTGAGGAAAACCCAGGAAAAAGCCCAGGGAAACCCAGGAAAAAACCCAGACAGCACCGCCGGCACCGGGATCCGAACCCGGGTACCTCCCAGTCCGGGTCCGGGTACAGCCAGACCGTGCACGGGCGCATGGGAAAATGGTCAGCTCAAATGCTTCTCACGAATGGACATTCCCCCTTTTACGTCGTCAATGTACCTGCCGAAGAAGGCTTCTCTGTCGTTTTTTTATTTATCATCCCACTGAACATAGTCAGCAATTTGTTCCCCTTCCCATTTTTCATCTCGTATGCACTGGTACATTTGATACCACCACTTGCAGCAACGTGACGATGTATAAGAAAGATGAGAGGACGGAGAAGGACGAGGAAGGATGAGAGAAGCATGGAGACCCCGAAGGAGAAGCCACAAACGACACGTATCATCTGATATTCTATTTTAAAACATGCTCGTCAATCATAGCTAGAAATGAATATCCTAGCCTTGAGCAATCTCTCTCGGTGGATAACGGCCAGCGTCGGATGTAGAAGAAGGTGAAGTAATTGCGGTTACGCGCACTATTTTGAGGACGAAGAGAAAAAGGAACCTCAGAGGAACCTGGCGCTGGCTCGCCTGGCTCGATTCCTGGCGCTGCCGCTAAATTTTTACCTCCACCGTGCTGGGCGGTCTTTGTCCCCTGCTTGTTCCCACCGTGGCCAGGGTGAAACAACTGAACACTTCTTGCTAACCTGCTCTCAGCTCGGCCAATTACGCCGCAGGTATATCTGGACACCCTTACGCTTGTTAGGAGCCCCACTCTCATTGGCGTCAGTGTTGTCTCTCGGAGCATCACACACTGCGCTCTGTCATAGGGCTGTGGTAGCGGGTCTTGCATCCTACATCGTGCTCTCCAACCGCTTCTAGGCACTTTCTTCCTACTCTCATACACTTTCACGTACACACACATTCATACAGCCATCCTTTTGGCCCTGTATAGTCGCCATACGCATATTCCTACATACGTGCATATCCAGTTCCTGCATTAGTCATCACATGTCATATATGTCATAAGTTACTTGGATCCGACTTGGCCTTAGTCCCCATCATTACTGCACAGACATAAACAAACATCTCACGCCCCTTTTGTCCTGGCCAATCTCCCTTAGTGGCTCACGGCCATTATCTCATTGGTAGAAGAAGAAGAAGAAGGAACCGCTTGAGGAACAACAACAACAACAAAAACATGGCGGACGACGGGTACGTTGTGGTGCAGGGTACAGGAGCTGCCTTGATTGAAGACGACCACAAAGAAGTAAGTTGTTCTGCAATTCCCTCCGTGTACTTTGTTATCAACATGGTGTACGTTGGAAAGGTTTCAGCAGAAAACTAGCTGGCTCCCTTCTGACTCAATGAAAAGTAAATGCATGAGCAACCGCCGAACGTCTGAGAAAATTTGGAGGTCATTTTGAATTGTGCGAATTTCTTTCGTTAATTCTTTTGTACAGCCATTGATCAAATGTATGAACAGAATTGCAATAAGTTACTTCAAGAGCATACTATACTAAGTTACTTAATATACTAAGTTACTTCGGGAGCATAGCGCTCAGGAGCTTCGAGTGAAGAAATGCTCGAGATTTGTGGAGGGCATCACTTACCGAACCAACTAAGCAATGCGCAACCCTTGTACCTGTTTTGTCCTGACGAAGGCAGTGCCACTGTCGAAACGTTTCATAGCATATTATACTCTGTGTTAAATTATCCATTAAATAATTTAGTTTTTAACGTTCCTGCAACCTGTCGTTTCACGTCTTATTATTTTACTTTTATTCAACTTCGCAGCCGTCTGATATATTCACCGCTTTAACCTGTATATATATATATACAGGGTGCGGCAAGATCTTCGGACACATTTCGAAGAAGCGTTAATAATCGGATTCATGTCTAATAACAATGAAATTTGGTATACTACCGTAGTTTTGTGAGAAGTTTTAAAAAACTAAAGCTCTCACTTATACAGCCAACATGTTCCGAAATACGAGTCGAAGACTGCCCGAGCCCATGATGCATTTTAAATGCTGTATACCGCAATCGCTAGTCTTAGCGCGGGAGCAGTTCTCTCCGTTCCATGTCGTACCGGGTCTTTTGGCGCTCTGCCCGAAAACGAAACTAAAGTTGCAGATGTCGTCAAGTGACATGAAAGACGTCATCACGGCCGCCACGCAATGAGGCAGAATGTCGTAAATTTCGTATATCATTCGCTCCTCGTTGCTCCTCCTCAGGTCGGAAGCCCGAACTATCAGAGCAGATGAAGCGAGATGACACGGTCGTCTGCTTTGTAGGCTGGCTTTTCCTGCTCTGATAGTTCGGGCTTCCGACCTGCTGCTCTTCTCGTTACTCATATTATTGCTCTTGTATTGTGCAATACCCAACTGGAGGCAAACACCATGACGTCACCGTGGAAGTCGGCTCATCACCTTGAGCATAACCACTACGCTCGTACAGCGTTGAAATGCAGCGATCTAACCCACGTGCATACGGTGGACTGCATGAGATTTTGTGCTGTGCTCTGTTAACTTTCCCGCTCCCTCAAATATCGGTATACCTAGTGGATTATCCTCACCACCAGCTCGCCTGTTCGTCGCTGTGTCCGTGGCGCAAGATAAGTTTCGTTTTTGCGCACAGCGCATAGCACCCGATACAGCGTGGAACGGACAGCTGCTTCCGCACAAATCATAGCGACATCGGTATACGGCATTCAGAATGCACGGGCTCCGATATTCTTCGACTCGTTTATCAGAACGTGGTGGTCGTATAAATTAAAGTTTGTACGTTCTGATAATTTCTCACGAAACTAAGGTAGTGCACCAAATTTCGTTGTTATTATGCGTGCAAACGAATTTTAACGAGTTTTCGAAATGTGTCCGAAGGTCTTGCCGCACCCTGTATATATGGTGTGTCGGGAAAAACAAAAAACGAATATTGTCGGGGGTTCGAAGACACACGCTTTATTGTAATGACGATGGAGATGACGACGACGATGATGAAATATGTCTCACAGTTTCCTCCCCCCCCCCCGCCCCGGCAGGGAGGAGCCATCCTGGAGAGTTTACCGTGAACGCGCTATGTATAGGGTTGAAGGCGTGACACATATGTGCAGACTCAGTGGAGCGGCAACGACAGTGAGTAGGGAATTGGAGAGGTTGAATAAGGTACGTGACGGGGGAGACGTTGTAAGGGACGACATAATTGTTGTGTTGTAAACACGACGAGGAATAAAGGAGATGGCGATGAAGAAGGACGGAATGCGGACGGGTGTTCGCTAGGGATCCGATAGAACACCCTGGCGACGACGAAGAACCTTTGGAAATCGGGCACAGCTAGTCCTTACTAATATGAATTTCGGTGGATTCCTGCCTCCAACGTCTTTTCTACCAGTACTAGGAGAGCCGAGTGCCCCGTGGGGACAATGGAAACGGTTGTTCCTGACCTCCTTAGAAGCGGGAGACACGTGTTCACCGGCCAGAAAAAAAGGCAATTTTATTACATTGCTCTATGCGCTCGAGCCGTCAAACGAGCTTTCGTCATCGTCAACAACAACGGTTTCGACAACAGTGACCGTCAACGTCTTCGACCATGCACTGCATCTTCTGGACAAGCGTTTTGGAACTGCACTAAATGTTCAACTTGAACGGCATCGCTTTCGCGGAAGAACGCAGAGCACTGGAGAATCTACCAAATGTTTCGTTGGAGATTACGTTTGTTTGTCCGCGCAGTGTGACTTCGGGCACTTCGAAGATCAAGCAATCAAGCACCAGCTACTAGAAGGTGCCATCATTCCGCAAGTTCGGGAACGCCTACTTGTGGAATGACAAACATTCACATTAGAGAAAGCAGTCAACTTGGCAACTATGGAAGCCGCAACTGCTGCAGCTAAGGAGTTTGTGCGGTCCACTGATGCCGGGACAATGAATGAGCCCACGAGGACTGCAGAAGTACAGCGAATTCACGGGAAGCCAAGACGTACAGCAGTGTCACGTCACGGCCGACAGCAATCACAGTCCTGTTCTTCGAAGAATGTTTCGTCGTATTGTTACAGATGTGGAGCAGCTGACCATCTTGCGAGTGACAAGAGATGCAAAACCATCGGTAAGAAATGCAAGCAATGTGGGAAACTTGGCCACTTCAGGAAGGTCTGTCGTGGAAAGCTTCAGGTACATTTGGTGGAGGAAGGTGTATCCGTTCTTACAGTTCGACCAGTTCACCTTACTGACATGCGGGATAACCCGATTTTTGCGGATGTCATAATTGAAGGGCAGCCGTTCCACGCATTGGTCGATACCGGATCTGCAGCATCGCTTATGGCATTGGAGATCTACGAGAAGATGTTCAAGGGCAAGTTCACTTTGGTAACCCCTACGGTGTCACTGGTAGACTGTAGTGACAAGAGGATCCAAGTCCTTGGATGTTTTTGTGCAAACATACGGTTCCGAGAAAAAGCTGACTCTGTCCTATTTCACGTGGTAGCAAGAGGAGCAGGCATGTGGAAGAGTTTGTACGCACATGCATCACCTGTCAGGCGACGGACAAGTCCGCCAAACCAGTGCCAGCTCCACTACAGCCAGTGACCTTGCCAGCGAAACCTTGGCAAAAGCTCGGAATAGATATCGTAGGGCCGTTCCGGTCAGCCCCGCACAGCGCAAGATTTGCAATTACCTTAATGGATTATTACAGTCGCTGGCCGGAGGTTGGGTTTTCGTCAAGGATAACTCCAGAAGTGGTAATCGATTTCTTGAACCGTGCTTTCAGTAGAGAGGGATTACCCGACGAATTAGTGTCGGATCATGGGCCGCAGTTCACTTCGGCTCTCTTCGCTAAATATCTTGAAGAACGAGGCATCAAGCACAGGTTCTCGTCCGTATACTATCCACAGGCAAATGGGCTCATTGAACGTTTCAATAGAGTACTCAAAGATTACGTGGAACTGGCGCTTTTGCAGCAGAAACCAATACAACAGACGGTTGTGGAGTACCTGGCTACCTATCGTTCTACGGCTCACGCAACGACAGGGTGTTCCCCTGCTATGCTACTCCATGGAAGATGCCCTCATGTGGCAGGCTTAAGCCATATCAAAGGCAGCAGACTCCAGTCCAACGCCGCGGAGTCTCATCTTCGAAAAACAGTGCATGAACGACAGAAGAGGATGAAACAGTACACGGATTTGCGTCGAAATGCTAAGATATACCTGCATTCCAGCCAGGGCACCTTGTAAGGATCAGGATGAAAGCAAAAAGCAAAGGAATGCCATGCTACTCCAAACCGTTACGAGTGAAGAAGCAATGTGGGAAGAATTGCTTTTTGTTGCAAGACAACCGCATTTGGAATGCGTCAAAACTGATTCTCGTAACTCCAAACGAGCACCATCAAGATGATGAACGTCTCAGAGACAGTCGCACCGTATAAAGTGGCCGCCGTTTGGGAGTGCCGGTTCGACAATCTCAGCAGGAGCTACAGGACCTGCACCGCAGGCAGCATCAGCACAGGAGCAGCTGGATGAAGATGGGTTAGCATCGAATTTACCGGCTACGATGGAACAAGAGCCAACAAGTGGTCAAACCACCGGGCTTGGGGCTCCGAACGAGGCTATACATATGTATAGGACCTCTTCAAGATGGAGTCTCATCTAACCAAGAGCATGCTCCGGAAGGCGACGCAACCAGTTCAGGGCGTACCGCTCCGGCGCTCAACTCGTAAGAAAGGGCTACCAGCAGCTCTGAGGGACTTTGTGTTGGACTGATGTTTTCAACCAGCTCCCGTGGCTCAGTGGTTAGCTTTCTGGCCATGTCACGTCGAGACTGGGAGGTACCCGGGTTCGAATCCCGGTGCCAGCTGTGCTGTCTGGGGTTTTTCCTGGGTTTTCCTCAGACGCTTTCAGACATATGTCGGCACAGTTCCCTTAGAAGTCGGCCCAGGACGCACATTCCCCCAGGGGGTTAGTCGTGACGTTGCCCACCTACGTGAGGCCGACAACGGCAAGCCCTTTCACCACCACTGAAGTTTTTGATTTGCAAATTAGTTGTATTGGACAAGCCTTACGTTAGCTTAACGTTGGTCGGATTTTCTGGTTTGTGTTTGGGTGATTTTTTTCCCCAAGGGAGGAAGGCTGTTGTGTTGTAAAGACGACGAGGAATAAAGGAGATGACAATACGCCATAATGACAATGAAGAATAAGGATGGAATGCGGACGTGTTCATTAGGGCTCCGATAGAACAACAATGAAATAAAAACTCAGGAGACAGGCGAGACCTGCGTAGGGGAACCCACAGTCAAACAAGTTGTTCCGGATGGTAGACGACGTTTGTGTGGGGTTCGTCATAGCGATTTTTGGCTGAAGCTTGGACGTCGAAGGTTCGCCACCGGATGATTTGTCGGCACTCTTCCGCTCGTCAAGTTGCATTCGCAAGGATGGGGTTGGCAATGTGTGGAATATTAGGGAAGAGGGTGTCTATTGTATGCTCCGGTTCACGCCCTTATATAATAGATAGAATGGACTGAACCGCGTCGTGGACTGCGTAGCGGTATTGTAGGCGAAAACAAGGTAAGGAAGTAAGTCGTCCCAATTGTCTCGCCGAAGTGAGATGTAGAATGAGATCTGCGAGCGTGTGGTTGAATCGTTCGGTGAGCCCGTTTGTGGGTGACAAAGTGACGTCAAGCGGTGGGAAACGGAGCAGCTGGAGAGGATCTCTTTAAGGAGCTGGGCAACGAATTGGCAGCCCCTGTCGCTTACAAGGACTCTTGGCGCCCAGTGCTGGAAGAGTATTTGTTGAATAAAGAAGTTAGCAACCTCGGCTGCCGTATCGGTTGGAAGAGCGGATGCTACAACGTGCCTGGTGGAGTGGTCGGTAGCGGCTACAATCCACTGGCTGCCAGAAGCTGATAGAGGAAGAGGTCCAAAGATGTCAGTTCCACACCGGTGGTATGGATGTTCCAGAGGGGGTAGTGGCTGAAGCTGACCGGAAGAAGTAGTAGTAGGAGATTTTCGTTGTTGACAGAGCTGGCACGACGATACGTATTTGTAGTCTGTTTTTCACGAATTTCGACGAATTTTCGACGAATACGCTCGTAGATTTTGAAGAAGGCCAAATGAGTGGCATCATCGTGAAGCGTTTTTAGTATAGCGTTCCGGAGGTGGCGGGGAACGACTAACAGAAGTCGGGAGTCTTCAGGGGAATAGTTCTTTATGTACAGTGTCCCATCATGCAGCACAAAGTGCTGGCTTTTACGAATGAGCTTTTTGTCTCTAGACGGAACGGTGCCATCGAGATGACCGATGAGAGTTGCAGCCGCCTCGTCCTTAAGTTGTTCGGAGGGAAAGGTTCGTGTATCAAGTTGGGATAAGCACATAACATCTGCGCAAGAAAGCGGTGTGTCAGAGTTCCCGATTCCAAGCGAGCACCGGGAAAGGGCATCAGCGTCCTGGAGTTTCCGTCCGGACTTATAGTGAACGGTGAAGTCAAATTCTTGAAGTCGTAGAGCCCAGCGCCCGAGACAACCAGAAGGATCCTTCAACGATGCGAGCCAACATAGCGCGTGATGATCATTTATGACAGAGACGTGCCGGCCATAGAGGTGCGGGCGGAATTTCCGTATAGCCCAAATAACTGCTAAGCTCTCCTTTTCGGTTGCGGAATAATTCTTCTCGGCTTTAGTCAACGTGCGGCTGGCATACGCATTGACGTGTTCCATTGGTGCGTCAGAAGGTCGTTGTGCAAGAACAGCACCTAGCCCTGTGTCATTAGCATCTGTGTGTAGTTCGGTGGGAACTGAGGGAGAGAAATGCCGGAGTATGGGAGCGGATGTCAGGGCTGCTTTAAGGCACTCAAGTGACATTTCAGATTCGGGATCCCATTCGAAGTTCTCGTCCCGAGAAAGGAGCGCTGTGAGAGGTCCGGCAATATGGGCATTAATAAACCGTTTTAAGTACAAGAGCCCGAGGAAACTTCGAAGCTCTTTGATGCAGGCTGGCTTCGGAAAATTTGCGACGGCCTTCCCTTTTTCCGGGTCTGGAGATATTCCTGTAGCAGATACAATGTGGTCAAGCTTTTTAATTTGTTCAAAGCCGAAGTGACATTCTTTCCTATTCAACTGTAGCCCTGCCCTTTCGAACGCTCTGAACACCGATTTGAGGCGACACAAGTGATCTTGAAAGGTGGCGGAAAATACAACTACATCATCCAGGTAACATAAGCACGTCTTCCACCGAAGCCCTCTCAGTACGGTATTCATCATCCGCTCGAACGTGGCGGGGGCGTTGGAAAGGCCGAACAGCATGACATTAAATTCGAAGAGCCAGTCTGGGGTTACAAAAGCAGTCTTGGATTTGTCACCTTCAGCCATCGGTATCTGCCAATATCCCGAACGAAGATCAAGAGATGAGAAGGACTTAGCGCCTCGCATGGTGTCCAGGGCATCATCAGTTCGGGGCACGAGGCATACATCTTTTCGAGTAATTTTGTTGAGGCTGCGATAGTCAATGCAGAAACGTATGGAACCATCCTTTTTCAATACTAGAACAACAGGTGAGGACCATGGGCTTGATGACTATCGAATTATACCCTTAGAAATCATTTGCGTTACCTCAGTTTCAATCTTCTGTCTTTCCGCGGACGAAACTCGGTACGGCCTTTGACGAAGAGGTCCCTCGTGTCCTGTGTCGATAGTATGCTCTACGTTAAGAGCGACCTCTAATGTCGATTTCTCAGTGGGCTAGTTCCACCGAATTTCGAACAAGCAAGGAACCTTTGTACCCTGGATTCGACTGAAAAAAAAAAAAAAAAATTCGGTAGACCCTCGAAAATGACTAAGAACTGACCCAGTTTCACGTTGGGGGGGGGGGGGGGGGGGGGCAAAACCGTTCGCAAGATAGAGGCGGTGGAAATATCAGGGTCGTTGTGTCGCTGTAGGCGATTTTGCAGGCTGCTATGGCGCCAACGGAGCATCGCAGGGTACCACACTTTTTTCTCTGTATAGCACAGTTGGTGGGTAATTGCTTGGCGACTTGGTTGTATTTTAGGAACGGTAGTTATTTTTTCATAAGATGTTAAAATCGCGACATACAGCGAAAGTGGCTCCGATTCGATAGCTTCTCTTACGCGACTGGTTCGTCGCAGAAACGTGAGACCCACTGCCCTTTACAATGGTATCAATTTCGTTTCGCTTACGTGCACAGAAATGTGATTTTTCATCAATTTTCCGAAAGACCTATCGCGAAATTTGCGCACTTTGGTCCCTCCTAGCGCGACTGCGCCACTAAAATTATGCCTCAATTTTTTTATATTTTGGGGGGCGATCTTAGCCCGATATCTGTAATAAATATTAGGTTTCGCCCTTGACCGCAGCCGACGCAGCGATTTTTCGATCGCCTTCCGTCCTCCCATTTGCCGGTTTATGTACCCTGGTGTACTCCGCAAGTAACGACTCTCTTTTGCTTTGCGAAGAATCGGGAAATCAGCGGAATGACAGAGAAAGAAGGCTTTCTCCGCTGTAACACTACCCTCCTGGTACGCGTTATTCCATCAGCACTTCACTTTGCCATGAGTGGGAGCGTTCAAAATAATGGCCCGCTGCCCAGTCTTTAAAACAGCTGCCGTCACTGCACTGACGCACTCTCACCAGGAGGACATGCGTAAAAGTGCCTCTGGCCTGTTCGGTGAGGACATCGAAAACCCCATTTAGTCGTTCTGGGAACATAATACACTCTTAAAAATGAACTTCACCGCATAGCACGCTCCTAGCCAACCATTATCACGAATGATATCGTTACCTGCCCTGATTTGTTGAAAACGGGAGGCGTACGCCTTTTTTGTGACACTTATGCTGTTCATGACTGTCACAGAAAAGGCGTACGCCTCCCGTTTTCAACAAATCAGGGCAGATAACGATATCATTCGTGATAATGGTTGGCTAGGAGCGTGCTATGCCGTGAAGTTCATTTTTAAGAGTGTACCTCTCCCTAAAATGAAAGAGGGGACATGTAACACGAGACTTTCGTACTTTTCAGGAGGAAGTCACCAGGTCTTACTCTGCCCTGGCATTCACTATATTTGTCATCCTTCTCATCACCATTGTCACGGCTATCTGTGTTGTCGCATTGAACCGGAAGCACCCGACACCCAACGACAAGACCGACGTTGGTCCTCCTGGACACGTGTCGATGCCCAAGTTCCCGCAAAAGCCTCCTCAGGACAACTTCGAGGATTACACGGACAGCGGTATTGATCAGGCAGAAGATACAGCACCGAAAGATACGAGAGTTTGCAACACCCACGATTGCAACTACGTCCGCCAGTTTATTGAAGCGGTTGTGGACACGGACCGAGACCCGTGCGATAACTTTTTCAAGTTCGCCTGCGGTAAAAATGAACGTCTGCCCACTGGTATGTACGTCGATAAATTTGGCGGCAGTTTAGTCGAACGGGACATGATGGCATCCGTCGCGAAGAACTTGAAAGAGGCGCACGTTCCTCCCGTAGGTCAAACTGCTTTTCAAAAGTCTGCAGCGCTCTTCAAACACTGCACGGAAGGCGACAAGAACAAGTCTCTGGAAGTCGTCAGAGATTTCTTTCGAGAGCACCAGATGGATATAACGAAAAAGATGTCATTCCAGCCACTGGACATCATGGTGAAATTTATCTTCAAGATCAACATTCATTTACTGTTTTCATTGGAACCAGTTGAGCTTGGAGCACGTGCTTTCGCGTTTCACAAGGAAAAAATAGCCCCCCCAGGAGTAAAGTCTACACGTGTTAGAGAAATTTTGTCTCTCATATATTCGGCATCCATCGATAGCAACCTGGTGCGGATTGTTGAAGCGTTAGAGAACAAGTTGGGTGGCAATAAATCACAGAGCAGTGGGCATGGGATGTCAAACGACACTGTCAAGATGATGGAGCTTCGGAAAGTGGGGCAAGGAGACGACGAACTCTCTGACGAGTGGAATGAGGCGCTCCGACGCTACGCACCCGATGCGGTACAAACGAAAATGGTACAGATGACAGAAGCTGACTTCCGCTTTTTCCACCGCCTGTTTGGAAAGCAAAGAGACTTCTCGAAAGATGATATGCGAGTATTCTTCGCATGGAGATGTGCCTCTGACTTTTACAAGCGTCTTTTTGTTAGAACTTACAACTGCGCTCTTACTACGGTGCGGACCCTCCCAAACGCGGCGTCCATAGGAGCCCCGTTCCGAGCCAATTACGACGAAAGGATTGAAGCCATCACGAAAATGAGCGAAGGAATCATCGGCGAAATAAAGGAAAGCTTTAGAACCTGCCCGTGGCTAGATGACAAAACGAGAAAAGGAGCTTTGAAGAAAATATCTATGCTTAGGATACGCCTGGGATTGGCACCGGGATTGAACACCTCGAAAAAAGTAGACAAGTTCTACCAGGACCTCCCCGACCTGAGCGGCCCCTTTATTCAGGACGTTCTAAGCGTTGACGCATTTCAGACTCAGAAGTACTGGAATGCTGTGACACAAGATTATTCCCATTATATCTATGAAACGCTGACTGCTTCAACCCCGTACGCTGCTAACGCTTTTCATTTACCCGCAGCGAACTTTGTCCAAATTAATATCCCGTATCTTTTATCACACTACTTTAACCTTGGAGGTCCACCCGAAGTGAATTATGGCGTACTTGGATACACAATGACGCACGAGACAATGCATGGCTTTGATACCAGTGGTCGTCAGTACGACTGGAAAGGGGACAAGGTACCGTGGTTTACGGAGAAGAGCATGGAGGAGTTCAAGATTGTGGAGCGCTGTTATGTGGAGCATATTAACGGGGCTCCGAAATCCAGGGGCTATGCTCAGTATCCCTGGGAGTATCAGGCAGACGTGCTCGGCACTCGGGCCTTGCTGAGGGCATACCAAAAGGCTGCTGAAAGATCCATGGTAAAGCTGGGCAACGTTAAGGGCTTGACCAGTGACCAGCTCTTTTATGTCGCTAGCTGCCTCGACTGGTGCGGCGATTTCAACACTGACGAGGACGACGACGAGAATGAAACACATCCACCGTCAGATGAGAGGTGCAACCTTCCCCTCATGAACTCGGTCCATTTCAGCAAAACGTTCTCTTGCCCCGACAATTCGCCAATGAATCCGCGACAGAAATGTCTCTTTTGGTAGCTTTCGGAGTCATTTTGGAATAAACTGAGTGTTCCAGGAGCACTCCAATAAAGTGTGTGCGAAACAATGTGTGCACATTGTCGAAGCAGATACTATATGGAACTATCATACTCTAGAAATCCTGCAGACTTGTTTCTCGATTTTCTTTCTACATTCGGAAGCTTCAATTACACACTGTGCTTCAGAGATGACGTGAAACGACAGATGAAATATGCGGTCAACGACATTTACCTTCAAGGACGCTTTGTACTCTTTTGCACCTTTTAGGAGGTAATATATATCGCGTACGTTGTGCCTATAAAAGGCTGCAAAGTGTCTGTCTACGCATTATAATGTCACCGGTTCTGATTCGGTGGGCGAGGCCGGCGTATGCCTTTTCGTAGCAATTTGGATATATGATAATTGATTTTACCACCCTTTTACACCCTTTATGAGACGCTATGTTGACCCATAGGTGGTAACTATAGAAGTTACCACCTTTTCACACCCTTTTCTTTTCTTAGAGTGTGCGCATACCGATTGGAAGCTGGTTCACAAAATCTGAACTGAAATGAATTCATGAAGCCTGGATTTTCGAAAGTGTACGTCGCCTTTCCTTACAACGTGTTCCGCATTTTCTTTTTGGAACAAAGCGCATGTCGTGCTTACACCCACCCCATGACACACAGACATCGCTGCGGTAGTAATAGGTGAAAGAAAAACCAAAAACAAGTTGTTTCGCAAATCCTGGGCTTCGTTCAGAACCGCCGTGATCCCCGTCAAGCTAATAACCAGTTCCAGTGTAGAGACGGATCCAGGAGCGATCTGAGCGAGGGGAGTGGGTACAGGGTCGGCGACATGGTGTGAGAGGGGCGAATAAGGCGACCGCCCCGCGCAGGCCTAGCGGGGCCTGTGAAACAGGCCCCGCGATATGTGTAGAGAAAAAGAGACCAGACCCGATACCAGCAGCTGACTGAACCGTAGCTCAGCCTACACTCTAAACTTTTTCACACCTTTAAAGGTGTGCGCTATGCACATTCAACCTGGTTGCGTAACATTGCATCTCCGGGATGATATTTTACAAAATTCGGAAAGCATTACTAAAGATCAAGTGTCAGTGGAAATCTTGCTTCCATTATGTCTTGGATATCCTAGGTACGAGCTAATGCATATATGCATCGCTATCGATAATCGAGCACGCGCATGTGTCTACAATACTGTTGAACAATGTTGAGATGTTGCAAGGCTGAATTTTTGGAGGATAGACAACACTCAAGTAAAGAAAATTTGTGCGAAATCGTGCTCCATTATGATGTTACCAAAATACACCTAAAAAGGCGTGCGCCATGCACGTTATTACACCTTTAAAGGTGTGAAAAGATTTAGAGTGTACAAGCGAGATAACCAAAGCGCCCCCATTCTCCTCTTCGTTCTCAATCTTTAACAATGTGCCTTTGCCTCAGGCCCCGCACTCCCCTAGCACCGGCCCTGAGCGGGGAGGTCTTGCCTTTCACGCCATGGTGTACATCACCAAGGACAAGTGAAACTCTAGGTGACGATTGAAATTGAGGAGGAACGGGGACAGGAGCTGCCTCACTAAATCCGCTCATGGGAGAAGTGCAAGGGCGTCTCTGCGCATGAGCGGAGGTAGTGGAAGGGGGAGGGGCCGCCGTAGCCAATGGGGCTTTCCGAGTGGATTAACCGGGAGAGAAGATATGCGCAGAACGCACGGTTACTTGCAGAGCGTATACTGTTAAAATGACTAATGCCGCAGTCTTAATTCGCGACCTATTGTGGACCAGCTCCGGTGGCGCAGCGGTAACGCGTGCGCTTGGAGACTGGGAGGTCCGCGGTTCGAATCCGCGGGTCGGCTGTGCCGTCTGGGGTTTTTCCTGGGTTTCCCTCAGATGTCTAATAGGCGTATGCCGGCACAGTTCCCCTGAAGTCAGCCCATGGGCGCAGCTATCCTCCCCCCGAGCGGATTCCGCTCGGTCTTCCACTTCACCCTTTCCTCTCCTTCTCTCCACCACCCTTCCCTTCCCGAGAAACATGCCGCCTAATCAGGCAGGCAGACCTCTCGGGTTCCTCCCAACGACACTCCTCCTCCTCCCCCCCCCCCTCGTATACTGTTAAAATGACTAATGCCGCAGTCTTAATTCGCGACCTACTGTGGAAGTACCTTCCGGAAATGGTGTATTCCAATCTGCAAACGCTTGATCCTATTTTTCCTTGCACCGCAGTCAAAAGTCGCGCCAGCAATTTTTCGTTCAAAAACGTTTAAACTGTTGCTCGTATACCATATTCTTGTCTTGTCTTTTTTTACGGAATGTTTTGCACGAGGTGGGTGGTGTAGAGTACTTTGGAGAGTCGTGGAATTCCTTTCCTGAATGATTTTATGGGGACAAACACTCTTAAAAATGAACTTGACCGCATAGCACGCTCCTAGCCAACCATCATCTCGAATGATATCGTTATCTGCCCTGATTTGTTGAAAACGGAGGCGTACGCCTTTTCTGTGACACTTATGCTGTTCATAATTGTCACAAAAATGGCGTACGCCTCCCGTTTTCAACAAACCAGGGCAGATAACGATATCATTCGAGATGATGATTGGCTATAGGAGCGTGCTATGCGGTGCAGTTCATTTTTAAGAGTGAAGGTGAAGTCGCCCATAAATGGGAGACTCCCATATCTTCAATCTCCTCGGTCACGATTACAATGAAGATTTATAGATTTTAATTTTAAGGGTTGTGATGGCCGCGGATGATGACAACGATGTGCCTCTGCTGCGATACCACGCTGGCTCGTCAGTTCTACCGGCACCGTCCTTAGTGTGAGGGAAGACACATCTGCCCGCTGGGACATTCCATCACCGCCGGTCAGGACTCGCGTAGAAGACCATTAGAGAGTCTTACTTGACTAACGATTATAAGCCCAAGAATAGAGAATGACTTTAAGAGTCATTACCAATCGGGAAGCAACTCCGATTCACGATTTTCCCGATTCTAGATGGCGTCACGCTCGCCGTC
The DNA here is from genome assembly GCF_037126465.1 of Ornithodoros turicata. Lineage (NCBI taxonomy): Eukaryota > Metazoa > Arthropoda > Arachnida > Ixodida > Argasidae > Ornithodoros > Ornithodoros turicata. The sequence goes on along the minus strand of NC_088209.1, from coordinate 8,519,378 downwards.
CTTATCACGCCGTTCGCCTCCGTCTCCGAAATAATCCCCATTGTGCATGGTTGACGTCGCGAGTTTAAAGGGATCGAACAGTGAATATAAACCTATCGAAACTTTATGTTCAGTGAAAAGCTTGAACCTTCTAAAGTTCAAATGTCAAAGAACTCCGCTGAAATCGCTGTAGTTTTTTTTTTTAAATCGAATTTTCGATGACTGCATGTCTAGGTACCTAGTAGGAAACCGGCAGTCTCTCAACAATGGCATCACACCGCGTCATCTGTCGAGGACGCATGTAATACGCGCGCTTCCACTCGCTAATCCGGTGAAAACGAAAGTGGCTGTGAGCGTCTGCAACCACTTTCTACGTCGAAAATGTCGAGCCTCCCGAACCTGAGTGCTCTAGAGCCCCGCATTCTAGAACTACCGCGCGCACAGAACTTCTGTTCGTACGATAGCATGCCGGAAAGTGTGTGCGTCGCAGCAGAAGATTCATCGTCCTCAGATATATATAGGAGTCGCCGCCGTCCTCACCAGGATCTGATCGTGCCGGGAACGCGGACTGGTTAGTGAAATCTATATGTAGCACTTGTGTAAGGTGAAACAAGCGCTGTTTTTTCGTTGTGCAGGTGTTCTTGCGGGAAGTGCAAACCGATGGATACCGCGGACGAGTGTTTGTGCTGCCGGGAGGTAGAGAACGTCTGTAGAAAGCAGACGGTCAACTGCATTACCAGACAACGAATATTTCGAGATACTCTTCCTCGACACCGAAGTTCTGAGAGTGTCTTTTACATACATCCGAGAAACTGAAGAGTATGACAACGTACGTGACAGCGCCGTGAACAAGTGAGCACTTACGCGCTACTTGAACGGCAAACTGAATGGAAAAACCTTATTTCCGCAGGAAATTCCGTTATATCGCCTATCGGCAATTCACAAGGTGGATATGGGGTGGTCTGGGAAAGCACCATAGGAAGATTCTTCCTGCCTGCGTGGTGCATGCCATTAGGGATGTTTTCCATCAGATGTGTACAAGGGCTTTGAACCTGCACACTCGTAAAAACGTATATTGTTGCCTGCAAATTTTCATTTCTTGCTTGCCGCGAATTTTTTCATTGCTTTTTCCTGTCAGATAGTCACACAATATTGTGTAAATATTATGTTTGTGCATGGACGCCTGCGGGGGCATATCTATTTGTACATTAGTGTACTCATGTCTTGGATATATGAAGAGTAAATAACGTAATTTTTATCATTGTACTTCACCTGAACTGTGTTTATAATTTTTTTTATATACTATAGAGATTGACCAGGTTTGCAACTGCTAATTAACGGTTGAAAACACTTAACTTGATTTCAATGAAAGGAGCACTTGAAACTGATCCATTATCATATGACCAACTAACATTTGTAAAGTGCTGACTTAAATGGCATAGCACTCCTTCATCTCAGTTCACAGTTAACCATGCAGCATCAGTGTGGGCAAGAGTACTCCAAAATGGCTACATAATTTATTATGCAGTAACAGGCACACTCTATCTTTGCAATGCTATACTGAAATACATTGACACTTGACTGATTGAGTATTGACTGATGAAATATATTGACACTTTTCTGCACACAGTATTCGATTCGCCACAATTCGACAACCAAAGTACTGTGAACAGTCTCTGTGAATGGGAATGACTGTATACCCATGTATTATTTTTTTCATAAGTTCTCGGTTACTGTGACCGATATACTTTGTAAAGAAATTTTGACAGCCCTGCAAATACAAACTGGCTTCAGTGTACGCAACAGACTTCTCGGAACGATTAATTGAAATATAATAAAACAGCCGAAACAACATTTTGTCACTACTCTGTATTTTTCTTTTTTAATGTCCAGCAATTTAGGAGACAGAGTAGGACTTTCTGCCCTCTGATGTTTTCATCGAGCTGTAATACCTGAAAAAAAAAAAATAGAAAAGACACAGAATACAAGTATAAACAGTTTTGCCTTTCACTTTCGAGCTTAACAAGAAAGTTACATTTTACCCTATATGTGGTTTTGTATTCTCCTGATGATGAAAAGGGTACCAGGAATGATAATGGAGCACATAGATGAAGCTGAGAACTTTTCTCCAAGAGTGTGCTAATTGTGACAAAAGAAATATACGATGAAAGTTGTACAGAAACAGCAAATGTCTGCTGACAAAAATTTTAGAAATCTGGATGTTACTACCTCATGTAGTTTCCGTCCAAAAGTAGGACCACTCGACATTCTTCAGTCCCGGCAGGGTGCAGAGGTGGAAGTTATAACCCGTGGCTAGAAAAGATCTGGCATGCTCACAACGTCATTAGTGCACACCAACATACATGACAACGTAGACAACATGATGGCTGCAAACTCACAATTATTCGACAGAACAAGAAACGGAAAGCATGAGTAAAAAAAGATAGCGTCTATGCAACACGTGTAGAACCACGTAATATCAGGGAAGGTAGAATCGGGAGAGCAATAAATGACTTGCGTCCGAAATTGGGTAACTTGGCAGAGTTATGCGTGGTTCACACTACAACTTCTCTCCGTTGCGGTTACGGTGCGGATCCAGTGCGGAGGCGGCTGTCGTACGACACACTGTTCAGACATATGCGTTCTTGATACGTCAAACGCTTGTGGTTGACCAATCACGTCTCTATTCCACAGGCAGCCATGAACGGGCAACGTGATGTGGTCGGCGAAACTTTGAATCTCTGAATGAATCGCTGTACTCGGCTCGGCGTGGGTCGTAGAGCCACGGGTATTTCTCGACCTCTGAAATTAGAGCTTCTTGTTTTGCTAACGTGCTTTCACCGGAGGCAGCCATGTCGGAAAAGCACGCGACAGCACAGCAGTAATGCGCTTGCGCGAAGCGCGTTCGCTCATTGGTCAGCTGCATCTCCGCAGGTAGCCCGTACCGCATGGACTTCGGTCGAGCTCAACTCTTGCGGTGCGTGTGCTTTTCGGAGTGTCGTGCTTCGTTGTCATGACAACCGTGTCGCGCCGCATCCGTAATGCATGAAAATGCAACAGTGTGAACCAAGCATTAGGACCAAGGATATGGGCTGCTGCAATACACACTCTGTTTCTATTGTACCCTTTCAATTGTCTCGCGTGCATTTTTCTGCTGCATCGAGCGAGAGAGCATTAAGGTACCTAGATTCACTCTACATTCACCCAATTTCTTGAGGTAATGTGCTGAAATGGAGTAATGGGCTGCCTCAGAGCGATGACGGAAATCCTATGGTGTCCAAAAGCGTTAGAAGTGCTTTGACAATTTGTGTGGTCCTTGAGCTTGACTTGTAGAAGCAGCATACGTGTATCAGTGCATAATTGATGTTAAGGTACAGAAAGGCTACCACCTTAGTGTGTTTGTATCAGGGAAGGGTAATGGTAACGGTATATTACCGAAATTGAAGATGGTAACGATAACGGAAACCCATACCATGGTCCTCCATTACCGGAAACATAAGCGGAAACGAATTTATCGTCCGGTATTGAATTCGGGTAATGGCTATTCCTGTTGTGCGATGACATTTGAGTGACTTTTCATTTACGTTTTTGTATTTTGATGACTCCATTCCCTGTAATGCTATAAATACTACACGAGAGCATGGAAAGAAAGCGCCAAATAGATCTCGAGGGTGTATCCTTCACTTACCTCACCCCAGTCCTCATAACTCCATGACATAGACACGTGACTATACTCCACCATAATACGAGGATTCCATCCTATGGTTTTAGTTACCTATTTTGTACTTTTGTTCTTTTCATTGTGGCCATGGCAGTATTATTATTGAGAGCGTTCGCTTAGGAATGCGACATTGGATGCAAGTTACGCCCATCTTGAGTTGCTGGGCTCCGAGTGACTGAAGACTGAAAACATGTTCCTACATACATATATATACATATACGTACATATATGTATATACGTACATATATATATATATATATATGTATGTATAAAAGGATAATAGCCGAAGCTCTGTAGCTGCACGTTGAGCATATGTTTACAGTTTGATCGTGCACTCCCAGCCGAGTACAGCTGTTTCGTCCTACTTGGGACTCGTCAGCCCGGCGTAGGGAAGTGACACGGTCTTGGGTCGGCACTAACAGTGCGTCTCGGCGAGACGTCAATGTTCCACAGTGACGGCGCCACCTGTGGAGGCCGCAGTGCAAGCTAGCAAGTACATATACAAAAGGAAAATATATATATCCCAACGACGTAATATTACTTGTGTAGTGGGTACGCGTGACACCGGAGCAGCACTTCGGCAAAACAGGGTGCTGATAGAGCCGGGCGGGCTGTCCTCCCGCAGCTCTGTAACAACCGTTCCATTACCGAAAACAGTAACGGAAACGAAACGGAAACGAAATTGAAAGGCCGGTACCAGAAACGGATAACGGAAACGAAAATATAGCAGTAACGAAGATGGAAACGGTAACCAAAATACGTCCGTTATCCTTCCCTGGTTTGTATGTCGAATGAAGTCCATTGGTAGCAGCCCAAAATTCACATACGAGGGCCTTACCAACAATACGCATGTTTAGAAGTGTCCTTGTTTAGGAAAAAGGCTTCTGCTGCGATTGTCCCCCTCTGTGCCCTGGACTACGCCATTCTCTTCATGATCTGTGGTTAGGGTCCTGTTATGCACCTGTGCGAAGACTTACAACTGAAAGGCAAGGAATAAAAAAGAGAAAAAAATATTGGAATTACAATCCGAAAGCATGACATAAAGAAGAGCGCAGCTACAGCCACTACGACATAGCGGACAATGACAAGTGATATTTCTAACATGCTGTGGTACGTAAGCGGTTGCAAAGTTTTCCATTAGTCTTGCCATGGTCATTTGACAGTTGGTTAAAAGTAGAAAAGCTTTTGATGCATGACACCAATCTCCTTTTGCATTCTCCCAAGGAACCTACCGCCCCTCACTGTACAAAGAGTTGCGTGGCATGATGACGTCACAGACGGACACTTACAAAACATAGTCTCGCCTCCTGCAAAATCCAGGGTCAGTCCTCGCCGGAAATCACCTCCACTTGATTCCGATCTCCCCCCCCCCCCCCCCCACAACTCGACGGACACGACAACGGTGCAACCATGATTGCAAAAACCAGATGGTCATCGCTGTAGCCTTCGTATGCCATTAAGGTTAAGAAGGAATGCTTTTTATGGGAAGATCATTATGTTTAGGGGGGCCCTCGTTAAATATCGAATTACAAGCGCTTTAAGTTGATAAGCGAAACCTATCAATAACTCCTTCTCAAATACTGCGAAGCAGCCAAATATGAGCATCCGCCACCAAGAAAAATATCATAGGCTATCATGTAGCGGATCGCTGCGCATTTCTTAAACATCCCACGCAGCACAATGTACTAACAGTCGAGTGCAATGGGGGTGGCCGGTATGTGCGTTACGATGTTCATTAGTTTCTCGAGTTTGTCCAAGGCCTCCCACCTACCCGTCCACCCCTAATGCACTCGACTTTCGGTACATTGTGCTTCTTGGGATTATACCGCGGGCTCGCACAGGGCCATCTCTTAGAGGATCCCATTAAGATGCGTTACCCGATAGCAAGGAACTGATAACAGCCGAGATTGTCGATTTGCAAAGCAGAAGGAAAACAACGCGAGAACGTGGACCGAATCCCGTACGAAAATGACAATAAATTTTAGTTTTCCACGACGAGATTCAGTCAAGTCGTGAGAGTTCAGCAAGAAAGTCGCGTGTAAGCATGAGGAGCAACTTTTCATGGCCGCCTCTACGGCTAGGATATGTGTCAGTGAGTCTCTCCTCATATTCATTCATCATTCATGTTATTATACGTGAAATATTTCCAGCCTGCTGCTCTACTGACTATAAAGCACATGCAACAGAGCGAGTGTTTTGGGCTGGTTGGTATACATGCTTCAATGAAAAGCAATTCGTATTTAATTTTAGTTTTATTTATTTTGCAGCACTAAGGGGTTTTAATTGTTTTCTATTGCTACTAACTATAACGAGCGTGATATCTTAAACTAGCACAGCGGAATTTTATTTATTTATTTTAGAATACCGTTGGCCTAAGAGGCCGTTTCAGGAGTGCAGACAAAACAGACAATACACAGCATGTGCATAAATACAGAACATAATGAAGTGCACAATACCCTGATAAATTGTATTAACAAGACGGAGGTATGGTCTCACGGATCTTCAGCGTACTGCCCCCACCCATTTATGCCATTGCAATCGTCGTATCCAGCATTGTCTTCTGACAAAATATCGTTTCTCTCTGTGTTTCTCGCAGAACTGTCATAAGATTAGTTTCTACTTTTCAGACGTACGACGTTATATACAGTGTGCGCAATCTTGCACCGGTTTTGCAACACTGCCCTTGCACCTCCCAGCTCCATTTTCTTCCCGCTCCACCACACCCTAAGAAAAAAAAAAGAGTAATTTTACTCCTTTTGGGGAGTAAATGCATTGCCACAAAAAATAGCCTCTTTCGGGAGTGGAGACTGCATTTCACGCTCTGTTCTATGAGTCCCAGGAACAAAATTCGTGTGCATGAATGAAAATACTTGGTATCAAACAAACAACAGAGATATGTCGAGTAATATAAAACCTTTACTTCATACATAGGACACAATTTGAGAAGAAAGAAGCGCTAACTGTGTCTTACTCTGTGTGGGTGGAAAATTGCTAAGTTGGCTGAGCAATACAGCCTTATGCCATGGAATTGACCAAGAGCACATATTTACATAGGCTGTTGCATTCGGAAGACCATTTGTAAAGCTCAGTGACAATTTGCAGTCCAGGGGAGTAAATGTCGCAGTTAGGGGACCAAAATGGGGAGTAATTACAGTTCAGCTAGGAGACTACACACAGACACACACACATAGAGATACGATGATGAGATGGGGCTGATGCCGGCCAGCAGGCTGGGCGCTGCCCCAGTGCCACTTGTACGTGATGAGAGATGATGGTGGAGATGATAAGGGGTCCGGTAATCAAAGCAGGGTGGAGAGGCCTGTTGATGACAGGAAATCCCAAAGGTGACGCAGACCTTGGCGTGTATGAGCGGGACTGGACCATGGGCCCAGCACCTTGCTTATGGTAAATGGGCGATGATCGATCGCATGCAGTTCGTGCTGCAAGATCTCACGCTCCCGCTGGTAGTCCGGGCAGTCCATAAGTAGGTGGTGCAGGTCTGCACGCACATTGCATGATGCACAAAGGTCCGAGGACGCACGGCCAAGACGCTGCCTCATAACTTGTGTAAATGCAACATTCAGCCACATGCGGTGAAGAAGGAATGCGTAGTGTCGTGGAAGGCGGTGAGGAAGCGACAGTGAAAGAGAAGGATCTGTTGGGAGCTCTAAAGAACGACAACCTGTTCGGTTAGTGGCGAGAGCCCAACTGATGCTTTAATGATCGTGCTCTTGAGATGGTGCCTCGCACCAGTAGCGATGTGGATGAAGGTGCTGCACTGCTACACGGCCCTCCCCTTAGCGAAGCGGTCGACAGTCATGGGCAGGCGGTGGCAAGGGGGAGGGCCCAGCGGACGTGGCGAGGTGAGCGGGTGGTTGCTGAGGTGGCGGGTCTGGGAGACGGTGAGCAGGGAAGGAGCACGGGGGGAACAACTCCCGAGGTGGGGGCAGAAACCGACGCGAAAGAGGAAGGGAGATCTCCGGGCTCATCCAAGAATGCCGGCTTCAAACGGTCGATGGACAATGTGTCCTGACGGTTTCCGAGCTGAAGCGTGAAGTGTTTCTGAGAGCGCTTGATGACACGGATTGGTCCATCATAGGGACGTTGCAGAGGCTTGCGGGAGCCATCATGCCGGACAAATACATGGGTGGCGGGCTCAAGGGGTGCTGGAAGGAGGGTCGCCTGCAAGGTCGTGAAGGTTGAGGGCAGGTCCCCCAAACTCACTTCGGAAAAGCGTGCAACGAAGAAGGCCGCCACTAGATACCCCACTGTTGCCGTTCCGGATCACTTCAGTGCGCTAAGTTTAGCGGCAAAATGTTTTTGTTGTTTCTGCGAATGAATCTAGTCTTTATATGTCCAAATAGAACGCGTATAACAACTTTCTGTGTCGTGTTTCACTTTTTGGTCGCGTTTTTAAACGTGTTGAGCGATCGGAAGGATCTAGTGCACGGCTGCGTGCATCACATAGCGTACCTGTCGTACCAGGCGCCGCAGGCGCAGTCGTCCATTTCTCCTTCGGTGACTTGGCCTGGCTTGGAATTTGCTTCAACTGGATCATTAGCGCGCTACAATCAAACGCAAGCCAACGTCTGGTAACAATGGGGTATCTAAGGGCGGCCTCCGGCATTGCACGCATCGGGATACGAACAAATACATGGGAAAATGGCGACCTTGGGGGACCTGGTTGAGGGCGAAGTTGGGCCATGGTGTTGCGCAAGCGGTCGACGTAGGAGGTCAGGTCAGCGAGGGGAGGACTGGCTGGAGTGGGGAAAAAGTCACCAGGAATACGGAGCGTGGCGCCGTAAACCATTTCCGCCGGCGTGCAGCCCAAATCTTCTTTAACGGTCGCACGAAGCGACAGGAGCACGAGAGGCAGCATTTCGGTCCAGCACGAACTGCCATTGGCCTTGAGGGCGGTCTTGAGACGACGATGAAATCGCTTTACCATGCCGTTCGCCGCAGGATGGTAAGCGGTGGTTCGAGCGCGGTGAGAGCCGAGTATGGTAGTAAGGCGAGCGAAGAGGCCGGACTCGAACTGCCTACCGCGGTCGGTCGTTATGGTAGCCGGGACGCCAAATCGGGCGACCCACGTCTGGACGAAGCCTGGAGCTACAGATGAGGCTGTGATGTCAGCAAGCGGGGCGACTTCAGGGCAGCGGGTGAATCTGTCTATGATGGTGAGCAGATAGCGAAAGTCTTGCGAGGGTGGAAGTGGCCCGACGATATCTATGTGAATATGAGCGAAGCGAGAGTCCGGTGCCGGGAACTTTGCAATGGAAATGACGTGTGCCGGGATATCTTGGAGCGCTGGCACGGCAGACAGGATTGAACCCAGCGCTTGACGTCGCGTTGCATGTTGGGCCGGACGTAGCGAGCCGATACCAGCTTATGTGTAGCCCGGACTCCGGGATGGGCCGCGCCGTGGAGTTGGTCGAAAATAGCACGGTGGATCGTTTGCGGGAGACAAGGGCGGGGTGTGCCGGTAGACACGTCACACCAGACGGTTGACGAAGCTTCAGGCAGCGCGACGTTCCTGAGGTCGAGACGTGTTGGCGAGGAGCGGTAAGAGGCCCACTCGGGATCGTGAAGTTGCAGATCGGCGATGACGTCGAGTGACAAGGTAGAGCTGGTAGCGGCGGCGATGTCTACGCGACTGAGAGCGTCGCCAACGGAGTTTTGTAGGCCGGAGAGATGGCGTATATCCGTCGAGAACTCCGACACAAAGGCAAGGTGGCGTTGCTCTCGTGTGGTGTAGTTGGCACCGGACGAACGGAAGGCATAGATGAAGGGTTTATGATCCGTGAAGATGGCGAAGACACGGCCTTCGACAAGGTACCGGAAGTCTTTAACGCTGAGGTATATGGCGAGCAATTCGCGTCCAAACGTACTGTAGCGTGTTTCCGCAGGGCGCAATTTGCGTGAAAAGAAACCGATGGGAGTCCAATCATCCGAGTCGTCAGACATCTTCTGCTGGAGCACGGCGCCCACGGCAGTAGCCGAAGCGTCTACCATCGTGCAAGTTGGGGCATCTGGGCGAGGATGGACAAGGAGGGTGGCGTTTGCCAAAGCCTCCTTGATTCTGTCGAATGCAGCGGTGGCGTCGGCAGTCGAGGCCAATGGTTGGGACGCTTGAGACTTGGCGGTGAGGAACTGCTCCAATGGGCGAAGGATCTGAGCGCAATGCGGGATGAAGCGGCGATAAAAATTCGCTAATCCCAGGAATTTGCGGAGCTGGCTTAGAGATGTTGGCCGGGGAAACTCGGCGATTGCCTTGACTTTCGATGGGAGTGGTGCGAAGCCATCCGCAGAAATCCTATGACACAGAAAGTCCAAAGAGGAGACGCCAAATTCGCTCTTGCTGGCGTTAATAATAATTCCGTACTCGGAGAGACGAGAGAAAAGCTTATGCAGATGGATGATGTGCTCCTCTTCGGATTGACTGGCCACTAGGATGTCATCGATGTACGCGAAAACAAATGGCAAACCTCTGGTGACGGAATCTATGAAGCGCTGGAATGATTGGGCGGCATTCCGTAGCCCGAAGGGCATCCGTGGGAACTCAAACAAGCCAAACGGTGTTGTAATGGCTGTTTTTGGGATGTCGGCTTCCGCAACGGGTATCTGATGGTAAGCGCGCACCAAATCAAGCTTCGAGAAAATCGTCGCGCCGTGAATGAATGCCGTGAAGTCATGAACATGAGGGATGAGATACTGATCGGGGATGGTAACCGAATTAAGCGCTCTATAGTCCCCGCATTGCCGCCAGTCACCGGTATTCTTTGGGACCATGTGGAGAGCAGAGGCCCAGCTGCTTGATGATGGAGCTCTAAAGAACGACAATTTGTTTGGTTAGTGGCGAGAGCCCAACTGATGCTTTAATGATCGTGCTCGTGAGATGGTGCCTCGCACCAGTAGCGATGTGGATGAAGGTGCTGCACTGCTACATGGCCCTCCCCTTAGCGAAGCGGTCGACAGTCATGGGCAGGCGATGATAGAGTGGGCTGAAGCTATATGATGACCCCGCAGGTCAGCCCGGTCGGCCTCTTCATTGCCGCGTACGCCGACATGACCAGGTACCCACTGTAATACTATGCAGTGGTCCAGGTCCAGCAGCTCCTTGTAAGTTTCAAGCACGTCAGCAACAATGGACATGAGAGGACCTCGAATGCCCAGTGTTGGCAGACATTGGATAGCAGCTTTCGAGTCTGTGTAGAAGACCCATGGCCGAGCTGAACACTGCATGATCTTGCGCATGGCAAAGAGCAAAGCATGTAGCTCAGCACATGTTGACGACGTCAGATGCGAGTGACGGAAGATACCGGTTATGTCTTCGGACGGAATAATATAGGCGCATGCAGAGCTGGCTTTTGTGGACGATCCATCCGTAAAAACAGGAGTAAAGCCTGCATACAGCTCGCTCATCATATCCAGTGTGAGCGCCTTGGACACACCTGCAGCGACAGCATCCTTTCTCTGCAGCCCGGGAACGCATAGTGAAGCAGATACCAGAGGGAGGGTCCAAAGTGGAGTTGAACGCGCCTGGGGTTCAACTTGAAAACGTGGCAGGTCAGGCTTTAGCTGTTCAATGCAGGACCTGAACTTGTTATTCCTGCGACGGGAAAGCTTCAGCAGTAAAGGGTGCCGCCGGTGATGAGCCAACAAACGGAGATAGTGACGGCTCGTCTCATTAAAGCGCTGGATAGCAAGCGGAGTCTCTCGCTTCTGCCATGACTAAACAAGTATCCGTTGTTCTTGGCACGCCCAGACACACACGCAGGCTACGTGCCAAAAGACACTGAAGCTTAGACTCGGAGGATGGCGAAATCCCGTGTAATACTGGAAGGCTGTATAGAAGCGGACCACGCACCAAGGCTCGATGAATGGCTAAAAGAGATCGCGCACCGCAGCCCCACATAAGGCCAGCAATGTGTCGCATTAGGGCGATCCCTTTGGAGAGTTTCGCCTCTAGGCCCGCTATATGTCTTCTCCACGAGAGTTGAGAGTCCAGCGTTACACCCAAGAACTTACATGAGGTGGAGTACTGGAGCTGCTGTCCAGCCACAGAAAGACGATATGAAAGCATGTTCCTTCGCGTGAAGGCGATGACGTCTGTCTTCTCCCACGAGATATCTAAGCCTGCCGTTAACAGGTATTGGTGTATGGAGTTAAGGGTTGACTGCAGTTGCCGCTGAATGGCGGGACGAGATTTTCCGGTAGTCCAGATGCAGATGTCGTCAGCATAAAGAGAGAAATATACTTCCCTCCCTATGAAGTCCTTAAGACCGGCCATAACTACGTTGAAGAGAAGCGGGCTAAGCACACTTCCCTGTGGCACCCCGTAGTCTGATGGAACAGGCGTAGTATCTCCCTCGGTTGTGCTGATAAACAGGGACCTACCGCGAAGGAAATCCGTGATCCAACGCATGGCCCTTAATTAATGGAAAAGAAGCACAAGGAAGCATATATAGGATGAAAATGCGACTGACGGTATCATACGCCCGTTTCACATCGAGGAATACAGCCACCATTATCCTTTTGCGGACTGTAGCGACACGCAGCAGAAGACGAAGTTGATGCGCCACCAGCAGCACATCGCAAGGCGCGAGCTTTGAAATTCTTCGACGGTTTTGGCCGCCATGAGACTAATGAGTCTGGCTCTGACGGCCACGCAATAAACAGCATTCTCCGCTACCGTTTTGGGATTACTTCACCTACGTTTCCCACACTGGTGACCCGGACAACGAACTGCCGCCGTCAGCCTCAACATGCTTGGTGACGCAGGGGCCAGCACCGCATCTGGCCAGCACCCTACCACGATGAACTACGTCGCTGTCCGTTTGCCGCCCTTCTGGCACAAGAACCCCAGCATATGGTTCATCCAAGCTGAGACGCAATTTCAGCTCTCCGGCATTTCCCCAGAGCTCACCAAGTACCGGCACATTGTTGCAGCGCTACCGCCAGAAATTGCTATTGAGGTTGCCGACGTGCTCCAAGCCCCGCCGCACGAGAATCCGTTCACCAACCTGAAGACTGCCATCCTAGATCGTACCTCTCTCACTGAGCGTAAGCGGCTCCAGCAATTGCTCAATGCGGAGGAGCTCGGTGACCGCCGACCGTCCCAGCTGCTACGGTCCATGGAGTCTTTGCTCGGCGATCGTGCCCCGACATTCGACGCCCATTTGCTGCGGGAGCTGTTTTTGCAACGCCTTCCCCCGCAAGCCCAGATGATTCTGGCCGCAGCGTCAAGTCTCCCCATTCACGATCTTGCTCAGCAAGCCGACAAAATCATGGAGGTGGTCGGCCCAGGCGTCGCGTCACTCTCGCAGCCCCCATTCGACTCTTCGGCACCCCGCTGCGATGCTGACCGTTCTCGCCACGACCCCGTGCACGCGCGCCTTGATTCCTTGTCAGCCGACATTTCCCACCTCCGCGAGTGCATCGACGCTCTTTCTGCTGATCGTACAACCCGCCGCCAACATTCCCCGCACCGCCGCCGCTTCCGAGGACGGACCTCTCGCACCCGCCGCCGCTCGTCTTCTCCGCGCTCCGAAGATTCCTCAGTTCCTTGGTGTTGGTACCACCATCGTTTCGGAGCTCGTGCGGAGAAGTGCACTCGGCCTTGCGGCTGGTCGGGAAACCCGGCAGGGGAGCACTGACGGCGACCAGCAGTCTCCCGGCGTCTCCCATCAGTCGCCTGTTCTACGTTACTGACCGTGTGACCAAGATGCGTTTCTTGGTCGATACCGGTGCCGAGGTCAGTGTGCTGCCTGCTTCCCCATCTGATAGGCGCCGCCCGGCCCTGTTTCATCTCACCGCAGTCAACAGCACCACCATTCCAGTCTTCCGACAGCAGATCCTCCGCCTCAATCTCGGACTGCGCCGAAGCTTCTCTTGGCTGTTCTTAGTTGCCGGCGTCGGTCAAGCGATCCTGGGTGCAGATTTCTTGCACCACTTCGGTCTCACGGTCAACCTTCTACACAAGAGACTTCTCGACTCGACAACAAACCTTTCAGTCTTTGTCAAGAGCGCCCCGTCGTCTCCCGTCGTGGCCTCCACTTCTACCTTTCCTGCCATGACGTCGCCTTATGCCTCCATCCTGAGGGAGTTCCCTTCCCTCACTCAGCCGCCGAATTGGTCAAGGCCTGTCGCTCATGATGTGGTCCATCATATCTGCACTACTGGACCACCCGTATTCGCACGACCACGACGGCTAGCGCCCGAGAAACTCAAAAGCAGCCGCATCGCTCCCCTGTCTGCTCCGTCAACATCCATTTCTCCCGAAGCTCTAGCTGTCGCGCAGAATGCAGACAAAGAACTTCCTCTGCTCCGCACCAACCATTCAACCTCTCTCCAGTTTGAAGATTTTCCCCTGCCAGGCACGGGTTTAAGCCTCTGCTGCGACACTTCTACCGGCCGTTCCAGACCGTTCGTCCCATCAGAGCTCCGCCGCGCAGTTTTTGCCGCCCTTCACGACCTCTCTCATCCTGGCGCCAGAGCGTCTCAGAAGCTCATAGCGGAACGTTATGTCTGGCCTTCAATGAACGCAGACATCCGTTTATGGGTCCGAGCCTGCCTTCCATGCCAGCGATGCAAAATACAGCGGCATACCATCACCCCGCTCAGCAAGTTTGCCCTGCCAGACGCCCGTTTCGACTCTCTTCATATGGACATTGTCGGCCCCCTGCCTCCATCCGACGGTTTCCGGTACCTGCTAACCATCGTCGATCGGTATACCCGATGGCCTGAGGCAACACCTATCAGGGACACCACAGCTGAGACCATTGCCTCCACTTTCCTTTCCACCTGGATTTCCCGTCTTGGAGTGCCATCTCGTATATCTACTGACAGGGGCCCGCAGTTCGAAAGCAGGCTATTCACGGCTTTCACGAACCTGCTTGGCACATCTCGCATCAGAACAACATCATATCATCCTGCATCGAATGGCCTGGTCGAAAGGCTCCACCATCATCTGAAAGCCGCCTTGATGGCCCATGATCACCGCTCTCACTGGACAGCCATTTTGCCACTGGTGCTTCTGGGCATCCGTGCCGCCTACAAACAGGACCTCAGCTGCAGCTCCGCCCAGCTCGTCTACGGCTGCCCCTTGCGCCTTCCCGCTGAGTTCCTCACCCCACAAGAACGAGAACTCCAGCCTTCCGTGCTGCTCGATCGCTTGCGGCATGCCTTCGATAGCCTCCGCCCAGTTCCCACGCGTGCAAACTCTTCAGCTCAGCCCTACATTCCGGAGGAGTTATCCACCGCCACCCACGTTTTCCTCCGTTCCGACGCCATCAAGAAATCTCTTCCCCCCCCCCCTACTCCGGCCCTTATCCTGTACTTCAGAGATCGGACAAGACCTTCCGTATAGCCATCAACGGCAGGCAGGATACGGTCAGCGTCGATAGGCTGAAACCAGCTTTTTTGGAGAATCCTAACCTTATCGCCTCGTCGCTCCCCGGCCCATCGCCTGTCGACGCTGCTTCCACCAGCTCCACCAAGCGCGTCACCTGGGCAGACCGCTCTTCGTCGTTTCCAGCAGGGGGGCCCTGTAGCGACACGCAGCAGAAGACGAAGTTGATGCGCCACCAGCAGCACATCGCAAGGCGCGAGCTTTGAAATTCTTCGACGGTTTTGGCCGCCATGAGACTAATGAGTCTGGCTCTGACGGCCACGCAATAAACAGCATTCTCCGCTACCGTTTTGGGATTACTTCACCTACGTTTCCCACAGGACCATTGCTTCCTGTGCTGCGGACACTAAGTCCATGATGGAATCCAGCGCTGAGCGGTACTGACGGAAACCCGGAGACTAGAAACTGCAATTACTCCCCATTTTACTATTTTCTTTTCTTAGAGTGGCACTGTAGTGATGGACGAAACAGTTGACGTTAGTGAAACTTTTCATCAGGAGGGCCCAGGTCACGGAGTAAGAAGACTAGGAGATGACACTGCCCATAGAAGCAAGCGCCAGCGCGCGACCAGAGACTGTCACGTTGGGGAAGAGAAAAAAGGCAGTTGCTGACTTCACGCGACAGATGGCACGGCGGCACTGTCTTCCATTTGCGCTTTTACATGGAAGGCTATGGGGGAAAACAGTGCTTTTCGCGAGTCGTACAGCAGCCTCTACGGATGATGACAAACTAACGAACGTGACCGATGTTTGTCTTGGCAATAAATATCATGCTTGTCAACTACATAACGCTTCTTGTTTCGCGAAACCAACGGGAAAACAATTTCATTCTTTTGCCTCTCGGTTCTGTTGAGCAGACGACAGGAGCACGGTGATCGCGTAAGCGTTTCATCTCCTTCTTCTTTCCTAGCGTTTAATTCACGTGCTTTCACGTGTTTTAGTCACGCCGCCTGACAAGCGACAGTATCACGTGACCGCATGCTTCGGAAATTCTGCGTCCTCGTGTAACAGATGGCAGTGCGGGCCGGGCCGCCGAGCGCGCGCTCCTCGTACATTCTCTGGTCGCAGGAGAGAGTGAAGTTTCATCTCCTAGTCTTCTTACTCCGTGGCCCAGGTTAAACCGCTGCATGCCATCATTGCTTTTTCGTGAACTACTTGTGGACTTAAGTTACGTATATTTCGTTTCGTGATGGAAGACAATAAATCCGTAAAATTGTAGTTGATACATACTTGTACTTGCACCTACATAAGGGGAAAAAGGGAGTAAAATGGGAATTAACTGCATCAAGCGTACATTGTCCTCTATGCTGCTGTTACTCCCCACTTTAATCCCCTAGCCGCGACATTTGCTCCCTGGAGTAGTACTGTTACCGTGTATTCACCCGAGCGACATTCCTCCAGAAGCGGAAGATGCGAAAAGCGTCATAGCTTTCTGCTGTCACGTGAGCACGACCGCTCAACGTCGTGTCTTCACTTGCGCTGGCAACCGTGGGGAATAATCCTGCTACACAGTCATAAGATATTCCGTAGCAGACGACAGGAAAACGCGCTGACGGTGTCGTGTTGCCTGCTAAGTGTCGTCTGCTAAATGCGATATTCGGCACCGTGTGAATGCTCAACATAAAACGGGACGGAACTTCGTCTCTGCAGGCAGTGTTTTCGCTTTTTCTTCCGCTAGAATATTCCGTGAGGATGTCGCTCGTGTGAATACACGGTTAGGGTGTAGGGAGGGAGAAGCCGTGAGAATGGTAGGCGCGTTCATACGGTAGAAGTGCAAGGGTGCAGGCGAGTTGGTACATTGTATAACATGGTTTTTATGGTTTTACCAGCCCTATTTAATCATTGTAAAACGGCGATAAAAAGAGACAACACGACACGTTATAGTGTTGTTGTCTCTCTCGAACGTGCCGTGTTGTCTCTCATTTTCTGTTCCGTGTCTCAGGATTTATCGCCGTTTTGCGTTTATTGACCCCTGGGCCGACTTCACTCGCGATTTTTTTTCCGTGCGCGGCGGGCGGTGCGTGTGCGGAGGGTTGTCCGCAGGCGTATAACATTCGCGTATAGTATACATGCAAAGAAGAGTCATACACAAAAAGTACAAGTTGTAATATATTTATTAAAGCCAATTATATTGCCAACTGCAATGCCAGCAGTGCTGTTACACTCAAAAGGGTGTGCGATATGTCGCATCGAATTTACACAAAAAAGGGTGTAAAAAGATTTAGTGTGCATTGTTGAACGTTTTAGAACAAGGTAAACACCCTTTAACCATCACACTCTTATTACACCCCTAGTACACCCTTAACGCACCAATGTAGATGTGCACCCAATTCACACCCACATATGAGAGGATCAGCCTCGCAGTGGTGTAATACGAGTGTGATCTGGGCGTGTATTGCAGAATACACCCCGCACAGGTTCTTTGCCCTCCTCCGATCCTCCTCCCCCTTTCTTTCTGGCCTCTCTCCGTAAGATTTCTATGGTTCTGGTCTCCGGGAGAGAAGCACTCACGCATTTTCGGCACCCGACACAGAACAGGAAACGCAAGTGTTTGGACAGCAAAAGTGCTTGAACTGGGAGATAGCAGAACTGGGAGAATCGGAATGGTGACCTTTGTTTTCCACCCTGAAAGCAGAGGTTGTAATATGCGCAGTGTTCAGGGCACATGACTGTCCCTTCCGTAATTTCCCTTTTGTTAACTTGCGATTGTACTTGTTTCTTACATTACAATGTGCGTGTGCTCTTTTCTTGTTTTCAATTCAAGTCATGTACTTTTTTTTTCATGTACAGTTTTTTTTTTTTGTGAGTGCATAGACCGTGTCTTGTTGTTAGTGCATATTGTATTATTGTATTTGTATATAGTGTCTACACTCTTAAAAACGAACTTCGCCACATAGCACGCACCTAGCCAATCATCACCCCGAATGACAACGTTCTCGCCCTAGATTTGTTGAAAACGGGAGGAGGAGCCTATTTTGTGCCGTGCATAATGGCACAAAATAGGCTCCTCCTCCCGTTTTCAACAAATCAGGGGCGAGAACGTTGTCATTCGGGATGATGGTTAGCTAGGAGCGTGCTATGTGGTGAAGTTCATTTCTAAGAGTGTATTTGTAGTGCATTGTATTGTATTAGTGTGCGCCAACATTAGGGTCGTCACGACCGTTCTTGCACTCTTAAAAATGAACTTCACCGCATAACACGCTCCTAGCCAACCATGATCTCGAATGATGTCGTTATCTGCCCTGATTTGTTGAAAACGGAAGGCGTACGCCTTTTTGTGACAATTATGAACAGCATAAGTGTCACAAAAAAAAGCGTACGCCTCCCGTTCTCAACAAATCAGGGCAGATAACGATATCATTCGAGATAATGGTTGGCTAGGAGCGTGCTATGTGGTGAAGTTCATTTTTAAGAGTGTGGGCGCCAATAAAACATTATTATTATTATTATTCACGCCGAACAAGGTCACCTCATCATTTTCCTATTCGTTCTCCGAAACCGGCAGCCTCTTTCGTTGGTGTTTTGGAGGAGGAGGAGGAGGTTGAATCAACCGTAAGAGAAGTGGCGGCTGAAACAAGAGATTTATGAAGGCAAAAGCTGATGCTATCAGGCGTGTCTTGTTACGCCGACGAAGCCACTGCATTTTTTAAGCCATTGACGACGACGTGACGAATTTTCAGTCTGAGGATGAAGCTTGAACATAGCTCAGCGCAATCACGATCGCAATGCCTTATCAAAGCCTGATGATCGCGATCATGAGTGCGATCACGAAGCACTGACAAGGCTGCCGCGATCATGATCGCGCGCAGCTATGAGCTTGAATAAGCTTCGAAACGTTACACATATGGCTGGTGTTTTACCTCGTTTTTAACCTGTTCTGTTGCCTATAGACTCTAAAAACAGAACTTCACCGCATAGCATGCTGTGCGACAACCATTGCCGCGAATGATAGGGTTATCGCTTTTGATTCGAGGAGACAGGGAGGCGTACGCCTTTTTGTGGCAATTAACATATATCTAAATTGTCGCAAAAAGGCGTACGCTCCCTTCTGTCTTTGAGTCAGAGGCGATAGCCGTATCATTCGTGGCAACGGTTGGCGCACAGCGTGCTATGCGGTGAACTTCTGTTTTTAGAGTTCACTCTAAAAACAGAACTTCACCGCATAGCACGTAGTCCGCCCACCACGGCCACGAATGATACGGTTATCGCTTCTGATTCGAGGAGAGAGGTGGGCCTTTTTGTGGCAATTGGGATATAATGGTAATTGCCACAAAAAGGCGTACGCCTCCCTCTCTCCTCGAATCAAAAGCGATAACCCTATCATTCGCAGGCAATGGTTGGCGCACAGCATGCTATGCGGTGAAGTTCTGTTTTTAGCTTCGATTCCCGGATGATTCTCTCGTACACTCTAAAAACAGAACTTCACCGCATAGCACGCTGTGAGCCAACCCTTACCACGAATGGTAAGGGTATCGCTTCTGGTTCGCGGAGAGAGATGGGCGTACGCCTGTTTGTGGCAATTTGGATATATGAAAATTGCCACAAAAAGGCGTACGCACCGGTCTCTCTTCGAATCAGAAGCGATAAGCCTATCACTCTTGCCAATGGTTGGAGCACAGCGTGCTATACGGTGAAGTTCTGTTTTTAGAGTGTATGTGTAACACCTGTAATGCACACATACACACTTGTAACCCATTTGGAACGCAGTGGGCTCCATACTCCACGAGGAACATCGTCAACGGCAGAGAACAGTACGGAGGAACCTTTGGCGCGATGCTGGAGGCCATGGCAACCAGCATGAGACTGCGGTATGGAGAGTTTTAACACCAATGTGTAAATAATGGGGTGTTTTCACATGACGTCAAGCGAACCCGTTCGGCCTCCATGGTGGTGGTCACTTTTTCGGCGCAGCTGCCGGGCTTATCTAGCCTTTGCTCGAAAACCAAGCCTTTGAATAGTGTCTTTGAAATCCGGACGCGTCCGTACCCTTCTTTTATCCCAAAGGCGTTTCGTCATTGTCGTTCTCACATTTTCTTGTATGAAAACTATGCTTGTCGCATCGAAAAATAGCGCAGTTTGTCATCTTGCAATGCCGCTAGCACGAAAAGTGACCATCAGTGGGAGGAGCTTCCGAGCATGCCACGTCACTGTCACGTCACAATGTGACGTACACTTTTAAAAAAAGGGTGTACTTTAACTCATTTCCTTGCCACATATATAACACCCTTTTGGAGAGTACAATTACGTTCAAAAGGGTGTCTCCTCACTCCCTCAAGGGAGTAGCATAACACCTTCTCCCTGCCTGGGGAGTAATTTTACTCTCTAGTAGGGAGAAAGGTGTTATGCTACTCCCTTGAGGGAGTGGGGAGACACCCTTTGAGCTGTGGGAATCCTACTGCCATCACCAGGCAGTCGAAACCCACCCAGGGGAAGACCCCTCGTTCTGCCTCCGAGGAACGACACTCCAAACAGACATAGGAAATCCAGAGATTTTATTACATACCAGTTAGATCCAGAGCCAACAATACAATACCGCGCACAGCCACGCTACCGCCACCAGCCCAGAAGCGCCGTGTCTCTCAGCCGCGTCTTTCAGCCGAGTCCCATCGACCGTCCCCCGATGTCTCTTTCGTGAGCGTTGCTGCTTCTTTTAAGCCCGACAGCAACGCTCCCAGTTGATCCTCCTCACCCCGGAGAGCAATGCTTTTTATCAACAACGACAACAGCAGCAGGAGAATCAAAGATAACGCGGACACGTTTCTGGCTATCGCTCCCACAGAGCGCAATTGTACTCTCCAAAAGGGGTTATGTATGTGGCAAAGAAAGATGTGCCAACCGAATTAGCAGGGATTCGAGGTTCAAGGAATCGGAATCCCAGCGCCCAAAAACGGCGAATCCGGAATCTTTCGAATCCACCAATCCATGTTTACTTGTTTCTTTTTCAAATTGGCGGCTCCGGATAATGAAAGATGGACGCCTCTGAAAGGTTAGCCAGCTGTAGGACGCGAAAGCCTCATTGACCGACGGATGTTTTCCTGTTTGTTTGTTTACGTTGCTCTGAACTGAAAGATTTCAGGTATAGGAACCGTTGCAGTACAAGCTTAAAAGTAATACGGTTTTGCGTTCGGTTGTTGCTTAGTTTTATGAAAATAATTCAGACTCGAGGATTTATGTACTGCTTGTAGTCGACGAACAATATGCTAAAGTGGGCCTCCGCAACAAAATCACCACAACGATTGTGACATAGCAGTAACCCTTGCGGTGTCAGGAACATACGT
This sequence comes from Ornithodoros turicata, assembly GCF_037126465.1. NCBI lineage: Eukaryota > Metazoa > Arthropoda > Arachnida > Ixodida > Argasidae > Ornithodoros > Ornithodoros turicata. Next base: position 8,497,991 of record NC_088209.1, on the reverse strand, counting down.
ACGAAAATACGGCGTTCTCAAGGTGCGCAGATTTTATTCGAACGAATTATTACGAAGTAAGCGCTTCGCCTCTGTGAAGCAAGAGGGCGCCGAAAGCAACACTGCTGACGTCATCCCGCATGGAAGGGTGCAAGCTTCGTAGGGGGGTAGCAGACGACAATGCCGGGTGACGCCCCAGTATCTTCCTCCGGGCCACAGGGGTGACACAAACTCGCCATTGTTGTAACTACCCTCAAGCGGGTGCTTTTGGCAGAACTGCCATCTTGTCGTGGTCGCACGTCATAGAAAACGTCATTTTGAGGCCATGTGACTTTGTTTACGTGTCGCTTTGCCGCTTACCGACATATTTTCACCGTCATAACACCAAAATATGACCATATTTTGCCAGCGTAAACTATGCGGTGCTTCTTCCGCAACATGGTAGCCCATTTCACCTCAGTTTCCGCACATCGCACCCGCTCGGCAAGTCTTAACGCGCGGTCGTCATCACATCTTTGGAAGCTGTCAACGAGGCTTTATACGAGGCTTTATGTGTAAAACTGCGCGTTTTACTGCAGGATGATCGGATAAAAATAATTACCGTGATCGAAAAACATTCAAAACGTCGTCCAGAAACAACAACCGCATTGTTTACAAACGGTTTGGCCGCCGATCACGGGCGCCGCCATCTTTAAGGTCACGTGTGCCTTGACGTTTGCTGTGACGTGCGACCAGGACCTGTCCAGGATGCATTTTGTTCCCCCAGTACGCTTTCGTCTATACGGAGCAATACATTGGATGCCACCCCTGTGCTCCGGGCGAACCGCTGTGCGCGTTGCATGTTGGTTTCGGTTTGGTATTGTCATCATTTACGAATTAATTACTCGCACAAAATGAATGCGAACGTCGTATTCGGTATCAAGGGAGCGGTCTGTGTTCGGTATGATGCTCACCTAATCTTTTTTTCGAATCCTTCCGAAGTCTCCCATTACATAAATTACGTTTAAGAAGAACTATATGGGTATAGTTATCCGGAGTTGTCGCTGCGCCATTAAACTCACAATCACAATCGCATATTTTCTCCGAAAACTGAAGCATTCCTTTTGCGTTTTTCATTGAAACAAATGTATCATATTCTGCTTCAAAACACTTTTCAGTAGAAGCCTTTCCCCCGAAGTTTGAAGCTCTTTTTAGAGAAAGGTTTTCGAAAGATTCCAGATTCGTAAGACTCATGGATTCGCAGAACATTCCTTGGATTTGGATTAGGAAAATTCTAGATTCTTCCAACCTCTAGTAAATGTGTACATCACTGAGTTCACGTACGTTTACCCTATACCGGGTGTTTCAGTTAAAACCCCGGGCTAAATAATTCGCGAACGGGTGCACCAATCCACGAACTTTCTTTTTTACAAGTATCTGTCCGATACCACCTACAAGCTGCACACCGTGTGAATGAGTGGGAGGCGCTCATTATTAAAATAAAAATGCAAATGAGTTTCGTAAAAAAGCGTAACTTCTAAAGCAGGGCGCTGTCGGCATTAAAATGGGTACTACCCCTTTTGGGACCTTCAGTGGACACCTTTTAGAGAAAAATCTGCCACCGAAGTGGGTCATTTGTTGCAGTAATTAATTGGTTTCGGTTTACGTATTTTTGTCGCGGCTGGTCGCGGCGAAGCGCAAAAGGGCGTATTTCATTGGTGTACTTCATTGGTGTAATTCATTAATGTAAGGACGTAATTTATTGATGGATAAGGGAGTGAAAGAGCGTCCTTTTGCGCTGCGCCGCGACCAGCCGCGACAAAAATACGTAAACCGAAACCAATTAATTACTGCAACAAATGACCCGCTTCGATGGCAGATTTTTCTTTAAAAGGTGTCCATTGAGGGTCTCAAAAGGGGTAGTACCCATTTTAATGCCGACAGCGCCCTGCTTTAGAAGATACGCTTTTTGACGAAACTCATTTGCAGTTTTATTTTAATAATGAGCGCCTCCCACTCATTCACACGGTGTGCAGCTTGTAGGTGGTATCGGACAGATACTTGTAAAAAAGAAAGTTCGTGGATTGGTGCACCCGTTCGCGAATTATTTAGCCCGGGGATTTAACTGAAACACCCGGTATAGCCTTAGATAATTTATTTCTCTCGCCACATTCTGCTCTCGCCGATACCGACTATATCTGTGCCCGCGCTAAACCTTGTCACCGCTATGTGACCGAATCCCAGCCCGTGCCCTATACCCGAATCCCAGTGCAAGAGCGACTGCACAGACCCTGTAGTACACCCATACAGGCTTCTCTTGTATACCACCGCCCTCTTCGTTTCCCTTCCAATTTCTTCACTTCACGCACTCTTAAAAATGAACTTCACCACATAGCACGCCAAAGGTCATTCCCCCCCCCCAAAAAAAAGAAGAAGAAAGAGGCGTACTCCACCCGTTTTCAACAAATCAGGGCAGATAACGATCAGATAACGATATTATTCGAGATCGTGGTTGGCCTTCAGCGTGCTATGTGGTGAAGTTCATTTCACCATCACCACCACCACCATCACCATCATTTATAAGAATTACATGATACGCTCTGGATTCTCTGAGCCGCCAATGGGCTGCCTTCGAGTTGAATGGCGGCGCTACGCCTGCTGGAACTTCAAGCTTCCGGTCCGATTTTTTCAGTTTCGCCCGATGAGGGCAAAGCAATGGTTTACAAACTCAATGCTGAAAGGACAACCAACACTCTAAGAAAAAAGGGCGTGAAAAAAGGTGGTATACACTGTTAAAACAGAATTTCACCACATAGCACGCTCCTAGCCAGCCATCATTCCGAATGATATCATTCTGTGTCCTGATTTGTTAAAAACAGGGAGGAGGCGTCTATCTGGGACAAGATAATCTGTCCCAGATAGGCGCCTCCTCCCTGTTTTTAACAATTCATGACAGAGAATGATATCATTCGGAATGATGGTTGGCTAGGAGCGTGCTATGTGGTGAAGTTTTGTCTTAACAGTGTAGTTACCACCCATGTCAGTATAGCGTCTGATAAAGGGTGTAAAAGGGTGGTAAAAGCAATTATATTATATATCCAAATTGTTACAAAAAGGCGTACGCCCCTCACTCACCGAATCAGGAGCGGTAACCCCATCATTCGTGCGCTGTTAAAACAGAACTTCACTGCATGGCACGCATTTAGCCAACCACCAATGTACCGAATAATATCATCCTGTGTCCTAATTGGTTCAAAACAGGGGGAGGAGCCTATCTGGGACAAGCGTAATGTATCCCAGATAGGCGCCTCCCCCATTTTCAGAATGATATCATTGCTGGGACCGTGCTATGTGGTGAAGTCCTGTTTTAACAGTACTCTTCGTGGCATCCGCACTCTAAAAACAGAGCTTCACCGTGTAGCACGTAGTGCGCCCATCGCTGCGGCGAACGATATGATTATCGCTTTTCATTCTAGGAGAGAGGGAGGCGTTCGCCTTTTTGTTAGAATTACCATATAACCAAACTGCCACAAAAGGGCGTACCCCCCTTCTCTCCTCGTATACGAAGAGATAACCCTATCATTCGTGGCCATAGAAATCTTACGGAGAGAGCACACTCTTACAAATGAGTTTCACCGCATAGCACGCCTCCTAGCCAACCATCATCTCCAATGATATTGTTATCTGCCCTGATTTGTTGAAAACGGGAGGCGTACGCCTTTTTTGTGACACTTATGCTGGTCATAATTGTCACAAAAAAGGCGTACGCCCACGTTTTCAGCGAATCAGATCAGATAACGAAATGATGGTTGGCTAGGAGCGTGCTATGCGGTGAAGTTCATTTTTAAGAGTGCATACGAGGAAAGCCGGGGAGGAGGATCGGAGGAGAGCAAAGAACTTTAACGTGGCTCCTCCCTCGCTCAATGTATGCGCTCGGAGGTAGCCATATTGAATCAGCCGAGGAAACGTCGTGTATTCCCAGCCCGTGAAAGCAACCACAGTTCCAGAAACTGTTGCAAGACTTGCTCGGTTGCTCCTCTGCTTCCGTCGGCTACATATTTTGTCAGTGTCCGCCCCTATCCAGGCTTGTAGTCAAGGCTGGTTGAGGCAACGGCGGAGACGGCGTCCCCATGTGGCGTCCGTGTCATGTCTGTTTCTTCGTGTGTGTGTGTGTGTGTATGTGTTTTCATATATCTTACGGTTTCATGGGTCCTGGCGGTGTGTTACTGTTCCAAAAACATTTTTGGCGTCATGTTTGGTGTATGCTTACTGGATTCCTTTGTTTGCATGCGCCGCGGCAACAGTAGCTGATTCAATATGGCGGTCCCCTCGCTCATACGTCCCAGTTTCGGAGGTTTCCTTCTGGCATACTCCTTAAGATTTCTATGTTCGTGGCACTGGATGGCCCACAGCGTGCTATGCGATGAAGCTCTGTTTTTACTGTGTGGAGAGACCATATTTACGGTGTTGCAGATTTCCAATGTCGCCGCTGTGACGGCAGCGGCGAGTTCGCCTATCCCCCTTTTTTTTTTCCTTCATCACATATCGCAAGTTCACTTATCGCATGTAATAACCAGTACACCAGCTGACCAGTAGAAGCGATATTGAGGCACACACTCTTAGAAATGAGGGGGGGGGGGGTGATGGCACGTCTTCAAGATGTCCTCGTTAAGTCATGCGGTGCACCGCATGACTTAACGAGGACATCTTGAATACGTATCCGTTTTATGATCTCTTGCAACCGTCTGTTTTTTTTAGTTATTATTATTATTATTATTATTATTATTTTCACTCTTGTCAGGTGAGTAGAACGAAGGCCTTCCGCGAAAACTTTAGGTTTAGCGGACAACAAAGAAAAAGCGAATGTAAAGATGGAATGATTGTGACTTGACTTCACAGGTATCAGCTTCGCCACCCTCCAGATGACGTCATGGGAGAACGACTTCCCAACGGCACCCACACGGGGCTGGTTGGCATGCTACAAAGAGACGTAAGTCCACCTTTTTTTTTGTAATCCGCGAGGCTCTCCGGCCCTTTCTGCACCGCTTCCGGTTCGTTGCCAATGCGACATCCGGTTTTGCCGCAAGCACGCCCTGCGCCAAACCACTGTGCTGATTGATGCAGTTGTAGCTTCTGATTTGAGGATAGAGAGGGCCATATACGCCTTTTTATGGCAATTCAAATTGCCACAAAGAGGCGTACGCCTCCCATTTTCAACAAGTCAGGAAAGTGAAAGATATCCATTCTGAATGGTGGCTGGTCCCGAGCGCACTTATAGTCTCAGAAGGACCGGACCAGCTCCCGTGGCTCAGTGGTTAGCGTGCTAGCCATGTCACGTCGAGACTGGGAGGTACCCGGGTTCGAATCCCGGTGCCGGCTGTGCTGTCTGGGGTTTTTCCTGGGTTTTCCTCAGACGCTTTCAGACATATGTCGGCACAGTTCCCCTAGAAGTCGGGCAGGACGCACGTTTCCCCAGGGCGTCAGTCGTGACGTTGCCCACATACGTGAGGCCGACAACGGCAAGCCCTTTCACCATCACCACCACCAGAAGGACCGGAAGTCTTCGTGGCACCGGGAGTTGTGACGGGGCCTTTGTTTGTGTTTACCCGAGCATGTCATGTTTTATAATCTGTCCCGTCGCCGTAGGAGGTGGACATGATTTTTTTGTCGTCGTGCTACACGTACGACAGGAGCCACTTTATCAACTTCGGTTCCGCCCTGCTGGAAACCCCCGTTTCCATTTTGTCGGGAGCAGCCCAGATCGAAGACGGGTCCAATGTTTTCGGCTACATCCTCACCTTTGACTGGAAGGTATTGTCTGGAAATAATATTTCTCCCCGTATATCGTCGGCAAATGCGCACAAATAGTGATCGATTTCCCAAAGCTGCAAAAAAGAGAGAAACTTTTATTCAAATTTACGAAAAAAATGAAACAAATGTGACAAGGGTAAAGAACCTACACTCTGAAAACAGAACTTCACCGCATAGCACGCTATGCGCCAACCATTGCCACGAATGATATGGTGGGCGTACGTCTTTTTGTGGCAATTTGGATGTATGAAAATTGCCACAAGGACGCGTACGCCAGCATCTCTATTCGAATCATAAGCGATAACCCTATCATTCTTGGCAATGGTTGGCGCACAGCGTGCTATGCGGTGAAGTTCAGATTTTAGAGTGTACTGCCTAATGGAGAATTCGGGTGGACATTTCATAGCATTTTTTTTTGTTTTTTTGCCAGATCTCGAGCAGTTATGTTCCTTTGGTCAGAATGAAGCAATCTCGCATGTTCGCGTGGCGCTTTCCGGGCGCTCGGAATTTGCACTGCAACGGTGGCGAGTGCCCTCATTGGCCCGCACGTTGAAATCACGTGGTTTAGCAGACGACAGAACTCGAAGACGGGCGACTGCGACACCTCTATCCAAGTAACTAAAACAGCTACAGTCCTAGCAGTCATGTTGGGGTGGCAAGGGTCACGTGATCAGAGCTCGTTCGCCGACCTAGCAATTTCCGAGTGCTCGGCCGTGTTGCTACGAAATGATCACCCGAATTCGCTATAAAATGCGTGGTGCATCGCATTTCAAATCTTCATTGATTGCAAGACTATATTTCTTTGGATTAATGTAAACACGTGCTGCACCTGATCCACCTTCAAATCACGACCTACTAGATTATAACGACCATGTCATAATCGGCGACTTCTATTTAGAAGCCCGTCGTCACGACCCACTAGGGGCGCTACTCATCGGCAAGAGAGATCTACACCATGATTGGACAATGGAAATTTGAATATTGAACGCGCAGAAGCGGATATAAGACTACCGTAGCAGACGACAGCAACAGCTCCTGTGAGAACGCCTTGAATGATGATGATAATCAACTTAAAAAAGAAAAGCATCTCCCGTGGGACATTCACCGCTTGCACAAAAATACTAAGGTAAGCTGAAGTTACAAAGTATCGCAGAAATTGACGAACCAATAACCGGGACGGTCAGCAGCGCCACCGCTAGCTTCCAAATGCGGCGCTGGGAAGGGGTGCCTATAACATGGTCGTTATAATCTAGTAGGTCGTGCTACAAATACAACATTGGAACACCACTTTCAAGCGCGACAGAGGTAATATTGGAGCGCGAGGTATTGACATATTGTAGTGGCGCTAGTGGGTTGGGTTGCGGACAGTGAAGACGATGCGCGAGAGCACGGCCTGGACCATTCTTCTGGCTGACTGGAGGCATAAGCTCGAACATATATTGTCTCGTCCCTAGTTACCTAGTAATGATCCAGGCCATGCTCTCGCGCATCGTCTTCAGTGTCCGCAACCCAACCCACTAGCGCCACTACAATACCTCCCGATTTGAGCTCACCGTGTCTCCAACGGTATACCTAAGTTCTAGTAGTGTTGCCAAATTAGCTAGAGTTGCCAAAATGAATTACACATTGATCGAGAAGTCACCCGTCAAAAATAACTCGGTACGAGTTAAGTTACCGTGTGCAAAATGTAACTAAGTTGGTAATGAAGTTCTTCAGCCTGAAATGTAACCCGCAGTTACTGAGTTACATAAAAAAAAAGGAACGAGTTATTTCCAAGTTACTTCGGACACAAAATAGCACTACACAGGTGCAGCACGCGTGATGCAGTTGAATTAGACGATGAGTTGCCTGCGGAGGAGTGCGACACGCTTAGATCATTTTCGTTTATGTCCGGCAATTTGAATGCTTTGAATCTTACGCCCTGCGGGCGCACCATGGTTCAGCCTTATTTCAATGGCTGCGGTTCTTACTTCCTGAATGGAATACCGTCATTGATTGAATAACACGTTCTGTGGCATAAAGTGCCACGAAAGAACCGGAGAGAAAACTAGAAAATAAGTGGACGTGAGTGAAAAGCAAATTAAAAGTAACTTGGAACTTAGCCTAAGTTACTTTGCCAAAGTTACCTAAAAAAAGAAACGAGTTGCTCTGCAAGTTACCGCAGCGCAAAAGTACCAAGTTAAGTTACAAGATACAAAAAAAAAAGGAACTTAGTTACAGTAACGTTTTGCTTGTGACGTGTCACCTCGAACTCTGGAATTACACATTACCCAACATTTCCAGGTGTGGGCTTTGGTTATGTGTACAATACCGGTCCTGGCCGTCACGCTTGCAATCTGTACGACGGGTCTGAAAAACTTGGCTGCATCCTCTCAGAAGCACGCCTGGGACCTTTTGTGCAGCCTACTTTACGAACGTACGTACATCACGTTGCCATGTAGACATCGGTAATCACACGTTGATCCCTTTGTGAGAGACTTTTCGCCATCTCCAGAAATCCCCAGGAAACACAAAACCGTCTCGAGCCGTCTCGTCCTGGCAGCCTGGTTCCTAGGTGTGCTCGTCATCGCAAACTCGTTCGCGGGTCTCCTCAAGTCCTGTGTGGCGGTCAAGAAAGCTCCAGCACAGGTGGACTCAGTGGATGACGTCATCCGTGACCCACCGGATCAAATCCTCACATGGGGAGGGTCCCGCTTCGAAACAGTTATCAAGGTGACGAGATGTCTCAAAAATGATTCCCCGTATAGGCTCAACTGTCACAGTGGACCTTCAAATATTCCTAGCAAAAGTTGTTTTGTTTGGCGACTCTCAACAACGACACATTTCGCTCTTGCACATGAGGTCTAGCGTACGAGTAGGTGTACTTGTACACCTAGGTGTACTTAGAGTCCCTAAATAGCCAAGCAGAGCAGCGCCACTTAGCCACGCCGGCGAGCGCGTCCACCATCTTGAGTCATGAGCGGCTGCGTCGCTTATCAGTGGGACACTAATCTCCTCCCTCTCCAGCTTAGAACAAGGCGCAGTCGAGTCCCAAACGAGGAAACCGGTTTTGGATGGACTGGTTACTCAACATGGCGGAGAGTTCTTGGAAGGAGAAACCACGTGACACGGTCGGGCCAATCGCGGACACTGAACGTCGGCTCTGGCGCGGAAAAGGCATACGATGCTCTGTCTGTACCCCTGTCTATTGACTTTAGGTGTACTGTCCGCGGCACAGTTGTCTTTAATCCTCATGCCGGTGCGGAACCGTCCCCTATTGGCGGTGTCGAGTCTACGCAGTTACGATGGAGACAATGTCTAATGAAGTCTCCAAGGGGGGGGGGGGGGGCACGCACAACCGTGCATAAAAAAGGGGAGTCTGGCCTTGCATTCGGCCACATTAGATAAAGCTTGGAGACATCACAGCCGCGCTGCGTGCCCGTTTCTCTGTTTCTAATTTGCTCGGGACATGCACACCTCGCAAACCGTGTATCCACACGAGCGACATTCTCCCAGAAGCGGAAGATGCGAAAAGCATCATAGCTTTCTGCTGTCCCGTGAGCGCGAGCGTTCAACGTCGTATCTTCACGTACACTCCTAACCGTGGGGAATATCCTGCTTCACAGCAATCTTCACAGCAACAAGATATTCCGTAGCAGACGACAGGAAAACACGCTGACGCTGTCGTCTGCTATAAGTGTCGTCTGCTAAATGCGCAGTACGCCACTCCCGCTATTCCACACAGTGTGAATGGTCAACATAACACGGGACGGCAACTTCCGCTCTGTGAGCAGTGTTTTCGCTTTTTCTTCAACTAGAATTCCGTGAGAATGGTGCTCGCGTGAATACACGGAAAATGGCATATTCTGCGCGGCAGTTCTGAAGGTAGTATGTCGACATCACCCAGTAAAAATCAGTATATATTGTTCAAAGTGCCCTAGATGTTCCTTTAATGAGCGAGTGGTGTTAAGCTCAGTTACATCCCCCTTTCGGCTAACATTGTCTCAATAGAACTCCCCAGAGCGACGCCACCGAGAGCTGTACTTTATGATACTCAAGACAAATGGAAGCGTACTGTCTACGGAACTGTTCCGAGAAAGCAACTTGCAGAAGGTGGAGCAACGACGGGCCATCATCGTGGTCGACAAGGTGTCCATACAGTGTGCCTTGGCTGACCATTGTCGAAAGAAGCACAGAGGAAGCTTCCACATTGCTCGGGAAGACATCTCTACCGAGCGTCTGGCTTTCCTCTATTCCAAGAAGCTTCCCAGAAGAATGTACGAGGCCATAGATACCAGGTAATGTCAATGAAAGCTTCCTTCGCTATAAGCAGCGTAGTATATGCCAGTACCACATTGCGCTTTCTATAAAAGCTGTTCATGTCAGAAAGTTTGGTTGAATATCCGCAGGGCCCGTTGGCTTTTCGAAGGTGGTCTCGTTTCCAAATGGATGGCGGACAGCACAGGCAACTGGCAGCGTTGCATGGGGCGAAACGAAGCGCCTCGTGTTCAAAGTTTCACACTCGATGACTCTAAGGCAGTTTTTGTGCTGTGGGCGATCATCCTCGCCATGGCATTTCTCGCTTTTTGTGTCGAGGTTTGCACATATAGGGCTTCGGAACGGCATCCAGCTACGGGAGCTCTCCAAAAAGTTATCATACTCCCTGGCACGTTTCGAACTCATGTGCTTTAGATACACAATGCCTCCTATATATTTCTGTAATGCCTGGCAAGACGGGTCCCTCCGTACTGCAGCACCCTTTCCTGCTCCTCCTCTCCCGCGGCTCTCTCTCTTTCTTTCTGTTATTTTTATTTATTTTTTTTCAGCGGTGGCGCTAGTTCCCGAGGGTTACGAGAACTGTCGTCTGCTATCGGTCCATTGTGTTTAGAATCACTTCGTATGCTTTTGAACTTTTTCGAATTGAAGTGCTTCTTGCCGCAAAGCGAGGATAAATTCTGCTTGTGCACAGCTGCTGCATCGTATCACAGTGATGCATATCCTAGGGTCTTGGCGCTACCTGACGGAGGCCCCCCATACTAACGCGGACATACGCGCAGAACGGGGTGCCCGCTGACTTGACAGGCATAAAGATACAGGAGGCGTTTAGATACACCATCATCAATGATGGACTTTCGTAGCCCAGAGACAAATAATATATAAGGTAGTTCGCGAACTAGCCCAATTATTATATCTGCACCTTGACACAAATTTTGTGGCTCAACCACCGTCATTATACGAGCTAACAAGAACACCAATAAATTGACCCTCAGGTTGATATCGTGTTTTAACGTGTGATGCATTTTGGTTTGGTTTAGTGCACGGGGAAATAAAATGCATAGCCATGTCTCTGTGTGGATTGATTCGTGTGACTTTAATGCCAAATGCCGTCGTTGTTCAACTCGCAAGCTCCAATATTTGTTTTGGCACACTTTTTCTAATGACAGGGTTTTTTTCTTTCCTCTATACTCTACAGATGTCCACGAACATCGTACACCTATAACCTATAGCAGACCGCACTGTAACTGCACTTGCACCACATTGTTTGCTAAATAAAGCCGGAATGACGGAGAGTGTCCTCCCCTCGTCTCAGATGAGACAGGTCAGTAGTATAGAGATAGACTGCATAATATTGGAACGGCATAAGAACCCGAGCGGCGTAAGAACCATGCGCTATAACGACCACTTTTTTATAATCCAAGATGGCAGATTCTAATCCAATTCTAAGCCAACAAAATCCAGTTCTAAGCCAACACAATCCATTTGTAATCCAACACAAGCCAAATCCAAAGCCATCTGATTGGCCGCCATTAGCCCCGCCCACTTCACGTTGATTGGCCACCGCGCCCAACTGATCTTTGAATGGCTGACCGTAGATCCGCTCCTTTATGCTAATTAGTTGGCTTGGCTCCGCCCAGTTCACACTGAGCGGCCCCTGCTAAGCCTTGACTGATCATTGATTGGTTGACTGTAGCTCCGCCCCAGAGACTTTATTACATACCAGTTAGATCCAGAGCCAACAATACAATACCGCGTACAATACCGAGTGTCCTCCCCTCGTCTCAGATGAGAGACGTCTATACCGACAGATCTGTTGACGCCTAGACCTCCATAAGGACACAGGCTGAATCCTTGGTGGAGCCTTTCTGTGCAAAATTAGTGAAGCTAACTTTTTCAGACGCCACAAAGCCCTTCGCTGCTGTAAAGCCAGACGGAACGTCTCTCTGAGTGGCAAGAAATCGCTTGACTGTATTCCATTCTCTCATCATGGCACATCTAGGCACATGGCACATCTAGAGCACATTCTTCTCCATTGCCCACACAACCAATCTTCTCGAACCGTACTCTCCGGATCCCTTAACGAGCTAGCTCTCACCCCCCTTTCTCTCACAAAATTGCATGGTCCCTGGCCACATCCAGCCCACCAACGTTCTGCCCTCAAAGCTCTTTTCACCAGGTCCCCCAAACTCACCTCGGAAAAGCGTGCAACGAAGAAGGCCGCCACTAGATACCCCACTGTTGCCGTTCCGGATCACTTCAGCGCGCTAAGTTTAGCGGCAAAATGTTTTTGTTGTTTCAGCGAATGAATCTAGTCTTTATATGTCCAAATAAAACGCGTATAACAACTTTCTGTGTCGTGTTTCACTTTTTTGTGCCGTTTATAAACGTGTTGAGCGATCGGAAGGATCTAGTGCACGGCTGCGTGCATCACATAGCGTACCTGTCGTACCAAGCGCCGCAGGCGCAGTCGTCTATTTCTCCTTCGGTGACTTGGCCTGGCTTGGCTTGTGCTTCAACTGGATCTTTAGCGCGCTACAATCAAACGCAAGCCAACGTCTGGTAACAATGGGGTATCTAAGGGCGGCTTCCGGCATTGCACGCATCGGGATAGGAGCAAATACATGGGAAAATGGCGACCTTGGGGGACCTGCTTTTCACCTTTCTGGATACCACAGGACTTCGATAGGGTAGGTGTCGCCCCTGGCGATGAAACTCCCCATTCATAATCTTGGAATAAAGTGCTCGTTGTTGTTCTCCTCATGGCATCCTTCCTTCCATCATGTCTTCTTCTTTTAACTTGCGGGCCGTACGGACTAGTCAAACCTCTCCCCAACCAAATAGCGTGACAGTGTTCCAATTGGGGGACAACCAAACTAATGACCAGAATTCGGGGGGGGGGTGAAAGGTCTCGCCGTTGTTAGTCTTACAGAGGTGGGGAACGTCACGACTGACGTCCTGGGCCGACTTCTAAGGGACCTATGCGTATGAAAAGCGTCTGAGGAAAATCCAGGAAAAACCCCAGGCAGCATACAGCTGGCATCGGGATTCGAACCTGGGTACCTCCCAGACTCGACGTGACATGGCCAGCACGCTGACAACTGAGCCACGCGAGCTGATTGAGAATTCGGGGACACGTCCTCTGATGCCGGTTTTGCCTGACAGCAGAACAACGTGCCAGAAAGGCAACATGAAAGAGAAGCACGAGCTGAGTAGGAAAGATGATGGAAAGAGAGGAAAGGGCTGACGGCAGGGATGGGCTTTTTTTTTTTTATTTGATTGTAAGTTTAATGGCGCAGCGACAACTGAGATCCTAGTGCGCCAAATACTGGGATGGGCAGTATTTAAATACATTGTAATTAAAATACTATATCAAATATAAATACACGTATTTATATTTTGTATTTAAATACATACTAGAAAAATTTATTTATAATTATATTTAAATACAAATTTGCGGGTATTTATTCTCGTAAATACTTTATAAATACTCTTAAATACAGAATATACTGACTCATATCTTAAAGTTGCCCTGCATTTGACCTTTCAGGAGGAAGGGCGAGTTTGGGGCGCAATTATGCCGGGTTTGCGCTATAGGATGTGCATGCGACAAACCATCTTAGATGGACAGTTTTTCACTGTTGTTGCGGACAACAGTCACGACTACCCGATTACATTGTTCTACGAAGCATCTTCGTCAAATTTATTACAAGCATTTGTTCGTCGGCACCTGTGGAGATGCTCCTTTGCGAATCTGATTGTACGGCCGAACAGAAGATGCCTGAAAGAAGCAGTCTCCAAGAAATTTCTAATATTAAAATCGCCATGATAATCTAACAAATAAATGCTATTCTTCCTTGCTGATTTGTCCTTATGATTATCGTTATTTCTGTAATTTTAGATGACATCTTCCTCACAGTATTTGTGGTAGTAGTTACGGTATTTAAATACCGTATTTATATTTTGTATTTAAATACTCACGTTGAAAACTATTTATGAAGAGTATTTAAACACCCCTGTCAACAAAGTATTTTGTATTTATATTTAAATACTCAAAAATGTATTTATGCCCATCCCTGGCTGACGAGAAAGGGAATTGGTATATCAGATATCGCACCAGATACCACATCATATATAGCAGCAACAACAAAATCTGAGGAGATTGCACGAGCGCACTGCCCCCCCCCACACACACACATAAATGGGATGATGATGATGTGGTGGGTCATTCTCCGCCGTTACGGCGGTACACTGCTAAGGTTGCCACCTTTCGTAGTGAAAAATACCGTCTGGGGGAGAGGTGGTGGAATAGAGGGAAAGAAGAAAAGTCTCGCGGGAAAGGGAAGTGGGCGAGGGGTGGAAGAGCATGCACAGAAAACGAGAGAGAGAGAGAGAGCTCAAGACAATACGAGGAAACGTGTTCCTGTGTGTAATAATAATAATAATAATAATGAGTAACTAAGGAAAGAACTGGTGACTGCGCGGAGTTGGGTCTGTGCTCCAGATTTATTGAAGCTTTATTGGAATGTCGAAGGGAAAGTCCCGGGAAGACCCTATGAAAGGTCTTGAGCCACAAATGCTGGCACAAGGCTGCCGGTATCACCTTCCTACCGGCAACCGGCCCAGCGAGCAAATAACCGGCCGTGCCGGTATAATACGGGCCTCGTGGCAACCCTATACACTGCCCTATTGCGCTTGTGGGAGGGATGAGAAAGATGATGGAAAGGTGTCCTATTAGAGTTCGTCCATTAGTCCAGTGCTGGAGAGGAACTCAGCAACAGCTCGTGGGCCTTTGCCTTGCACCAGATGTGAGGGATCCGACCGTGGTCCGATATTTTGGCGCTTGCCCAACGCACAGTGAAAATACGATAAATTCGTTATGCGAACTTTGACCAATCTTTTCAGTTGCTGTACTGATGTTTGCAAGTCTGAGCGCGTGCTCCTAGCGTGTGGAACGCGGTGACTTCTTTTTTTCTTTTTTTTGTTCTCTATGTTAGGAATGAGGATGCCGGCGACGGTGACGCAGTCTGGCCCGGTTTCGTTGAAGGTTGCTAAACTTAGGACTCTGCCCCGGAATTTTCGTAAGATCCGTTAGCGACGTAACGTGAATTCTATAATGTTAGCCAGCATTGACAAAGAGGAGTTGACAATGGCGTCCGAAGACGGTTGTTTCTAGTTCAGATATTAATGTTAATTATTTATATTCATTAAATTATTTTGAATTCCATTGATTAAATTGAATTTAAAATATTAATTAAAGTTACACTAGCTTTCTCGGCCATGGTTGAGTCAACTGCAGTCGTATGGCTCAACCACGGTGGAGTGAACTGAGCAACGAAATCAGTTATACGGCCTTCTGTGAGCTCAGTTGGGAGTAGCGCTAGCACCGTCGCCTGGTGAGCAAACAGAGAAACATATAATTGCAAAGACTGCACCAGCGTTACACTACACAAGCGTTACATGTTACACTACACAACATGTTGCATCAGTTGTTTGGGGGCGGCCAAAAAGCGGCAATACTGCAGCTTGACGAGGGCACACCCCTTTAATAACGTGCATCAGCATCGTAACAATTGTATTACTGACTATAATAAAGCAAATCGCAAAATAAATCGCTAGCACTGCTCAATGTCAATTGACAATAATAGACATAACAAAAACCAGATAAACATAACGAAAGTAATCAGTAATATAGGTTACAGAGATGACTCTGATGCGAGGCATAGTAACAAAATATTAGTCGCGAGAGAAATTGCAAGTTACCAGAATTCAAACATGGCTCGTAGAGTTGTAAATGATGTATTCGCAAGATCGATACCGTTCTTGATGTACTTATTAAGAATTGTTGCAATATTATACCGTATCAATTGTGTACCGGAATTAGTACGCAAGCCGGGTACATTTCAGTAGACTGCCTGGCGCGTCCTTTCGGTGAATTGTGACTGCAGGCTGAAAAGAGAGATAGATAGAGAGATTATGGGATTAATGGCACAAAGGTAACAAAGGCCATAGAGCGCCAAAACTATGGTGAGTGTGTAGGAGATGATTATGGGAGAGATGATGTGAGAGAGAGTGTGTGTGTGGTAGTTAAAAGCTACCTACAGGTATGAGCGATGAGATGGACCAGGATAGGAGAGAGAGGAGAATGACGATAACAAGTGAGTATGGCAGTTAAAAGCTATCTAAAAGTGTGAGCGAAGAGGTGATCCACGATGAGATATTTACGTGAGGAGTTCGGTGATATTGGATAAAAGCGGAGCAATGCTTAACATCTACATCTAACTTAGTAACCCACACATGGTCAAAAATTGGATGACATTATCAAACGGCACAAGAGGAGTGTCACCCAGTAGAAGGGCTGGGTGGAGTGGGACATGGTATCTGTAGAATGCGGTGAAATACTGTTGGCGTTGGTGTTCGAAGTCAGGGCAGGATGCCAGGACTCCATGCATGACCCTTGGGTGAGCTTGCTCGACATAATTTCCAGAAAAAAAGGCGTACGCCTCCCGTTTTCAACAAATCAGGGCAGATAAGGATATCATTAAAGATGATGGTTGGCTAGGAGCGTGCTATGCGGTGAAGTTAATTTTTAAGAGTGAACTTCTAGCCCCTAGTTCAGGGAAAAGCCTTCCTCTGTAATACTTTGATGAATGAGTCAGGAGGATACAAGTATGCGTGGAACCCTCCAACGAAGGAACGGAAGTTTATTTGCGTTCTCAATATCCTTCTTCCAAGCTGCTCTCCGTCCATGTCCTTCTCTCTAGTGGTTATAGCTGCCGATTTCGCGGCATCTATTTTTGTCGCTAACGTTTTGAAATGCCGAAAATATCCGAATTGGACAAAATGCCGAAACCACCCAGGAATAAACGCCGAAAACACGGAACCCTAACTATAAGCTAGGCAAACGAATTCAGTAACGGGCACTTCGCAATGGACCATTTCCATATTCGCGTCGCCCCTGGCGGCGGAATGTCGAACGTCGTGTCTCTCCCCCCCCCCCCCCCCAATAAGCATGGTGACGCATATTCGGACTGGCACTTTGCGTGGGAAAGTAGCTAGAGAAGATTGGAAGAAGAATGCGGAAAGAGTGAAAGCACATTGTACTCGTTACTACACTGTTAAAACAGAACTTCACCACATAGCACGCTCCTAACCAACCATCATACCGAATGATATCATTCTGTGTCATGATTTGTTTAAAACAGGCGGGAGGCGCCTATCTGGGACAGAGTATCTTGTCTCAGATAGGCGCCTCCCCCTGTTTTGAACAAATCATGTCACAGAATGATATCATTCGGTATGATGGTTGGTTAGGAGCGTGCTATGTGGTGAAGTTCTGTTTTAACAGTGTAGAGTCACTAAATAGGGAGCAGAGTAGCGACACTGATCCACGTCGGCGAGCGAGACCGCCATCTTGGGTCCTGCGCGGCTGCGTCGCCTAGCAATGGGACGCCAGCCTCCCCCTTCTCCGCCGGAGAACAGCGCGCAGGCGAGCCAGCCCGCAACAGAGGAATCCGGTTTTGGATGGAGGGGATCCAATATGGACGACGCGTTCTTGGAAAAAGAAACCACGTGACACGATCGGTCCAATGGCGGACACCGAACGGCGGCTCCGGCGCGGAAAAGGAATGCGGTACTCTTTACCCCTATCTAGTGAGTCTAGTCTAGCTTTCAGTACATTGTGCTGCTTGGGTGGGTCCATAGTGATGTTATCCACTCAAAGATGGCGGACTCAGCGTCTGGGCATGCGCGTACGCGTTGTCGGAAATGGTCCATTGCTCCTCCGTTTTCACCGTGTCATATCTCTCAGTTTGTTCTTGGCATTTTCATGAGTACATTTCAATGCTCAATTCCAAATTGTGCACGTTACGGCGTCCAGAATTGCCGGACAGAAGTGGTTATGTTAAGCAAGCAACCACCACCTGGAGTACGGATTGTGAGCGCTCTCCTATACCCTCTCCAGGTAAGTACGCGCTCGTTCTCACAGACGTCGTGGCGACCATTCCTCAAGTTCGGGAAGTGGAAAAGCCGGAACTCCTCTTCACCGAGGGGCACTTTTCATCAAACCATTCCTTTTTCAAACTTCCTTTCTGTCGTTCAGTTGTCGTTCGTACAGTCATCACGGTCGAACCTTACCCATTCGGTATCCCAGCCGAATGCAAGCTTCGCGTATATTTTGCTGCTGTAGTTAATAGATGTCTATCCGAGAAACGTCATCATGACGTTGGTAGACAGACTGAAACCGAAACAAATCGAAAGGGGAGAGGTGGGTTCCACGAATGGACACTTGTTCGCTGCCTCCTATAAAAAAAAAACAAAAACAAAAAAACAAACAAACAAAAAGTAGGACCGAAATTCGCGGCCCTTTCAAGGACCGTCGTAATCCCCTCAAGACCGTGGCTTTCGGGCGCGACCTTGTGTGCCCCTAGCTTCGAGTGTCGGTCAACTCTACCAGATTTCTGGCGCTGTCGAACACTATGACGTCATTTGTTTACTAACATTGAAGAGGTCTATTGTCTGCGGTAACCTTCAGCTTGGTGCCTTCAGCTATTGTCTGCTATGGTTGGCCTTTGCCTTTGGCCTTTCAGCTGGACTCTCTCCCCTTCTCCTTATCGAAATTGCTTGGTTCCCGGCCCAATCCAGGCCCAGCAACGATCTGGGCTAAAAGCTCTTCTGACATTTCTGGACACCATCGGACTTCGATCGTTATTGTGAAGGGGCTCCTTATTTTATTCCCCACATCCCCATCAGCAATGGGGTAGAGTATCGCCTGTGGCGATGAACCTGCCCACTCTCTATCTCAAAATAATGTTGTTGTTGTTATAGCCTTCCCGTGTTAGACTTTGTCCCCTTTTCTGTTTGTCATCAATCAAGGACTGTACGTGCTTTCAATTTGTGTTTTTTGGCATGTGGCCTACGTTTATGCTAGAGTCACTAAATAAGCGTAGCTTATTTAGTGACTCCAGTTTATGCCAACCTACGGAGCAGAACTCCTGTCTTTGTGTATTGATATCTGAACTTTGTTCCGTAATAAACCTTATAAATGACAACTTGACTATCTCAAATGGCGAAAGTTCACTGTCCGCTCCTGCTGCGCCCTACACGAGCCAGCCAAAGCAGAGTTGCGTGGAAAGCCCCACCCCCCCAAAAAAAAATAAACTTCAGCAACTTCTGATGTGACTTTTTTTTTCTTCAGTCCGCGTTGTGGTCTTGTCATGAACCAAATGGACGACGAATATAAACCACGTAACGAGTGGACGAATATGAAAAATACTCTACCGAAGTTGCGCACTTCTGCCCTACCACCTCTCACTAAACGCACGTCAGGAAGTACGTCCAAGATTTTCTATCATCACGATTTACACGAATGGAAGGCGGACAAAACGATGTGACTCGTGTAAACATTCCGATATTTACAGAAAACCCAAGCAGCACAATGTACTGAAAGTCGAGTGTAATAGGGGTGGACGGGTAGGTGGAAGACCTTGAACAGACCCTTCAAACTACGGAACACTGATAAGGCACATACCGTCCACCCCTATTGCACTCGACTTTCAGTACATTGTGCTGCTTGGGGTAGTTACGTGCCAAAAAAAAAAGTGGCTTTTTTTTTTTTTTGCAAATGAGGCAATTTTGCGATTTCTTATCTAGGCACCTGCGAAAGCAAGAACCTCAAAGATAAAGCAAACAGTACAGCAGCACAAAGAAAGTAAGTGTGGAAAAAATTTAACTGCATAGTCTGAATGGTTACGAAGATACGAGATTCGGATCTTGATGCTTAACTAAACATTCTGTTGTTAAAATGTACGTCTGTATGGGGTAATCTATAAGATTCCGTTGAGCTGTGGAAAAAGTATATTGGACGGACTGGCAGATGCCTAAACACACGTCTAAGGCAGCACCGCGACAACAAAAACAGTACAGTCTTAAAAACGGACTTCACCGCATAGCACGCTCCTAGCCAACCATCATCTCGAATGATATCGTTATCTTCCTTGATTTGTTGAAAAACAAGAGGCGTACGCCTTTTTGTGACACTTATGCTGTTCATAATTGTCACAGAAAAGGCGTTCGCCTCCCGTTTCACCCTTTCACCACCATCACCACCACCATTTTTAAGAATGTAGATAAGGTAACCTCTTTTTGCATTCTGGAGATTGTGGGTGCGTTGGGTTGTATAGCAAAACAACAGTAAAGGGGCGATACAAAAAGCAGAGAGAGAGAGATGTTTGGTGAGCCCTGCTGATTGGTAAAGGTGAGGACACGTGTGTTAGTACAGGGAGTATCACCCCCACCACCACCACCACAGAGAGTATCACACTATCGGAGAGGGAAAGGGAATTCCTGCTGCGTAAATGAAGCTGGGTTGACAGTCCACTAAATTGTTGAAAGTAGTGGTCTATGTTGGGTGTCGTCTGTGTTTGTTTCTTTTAGCGCTTTTATTGTCACGGATTATATGCTATTGCTGATGCTATCTCTGATGTCCCGTTAGGGGCCCCTGATCTACAATGAGGCATCACCTGTTCGACCGCAAAGCCTCGTTAACGTACCGTTATGTTCTCCTGTGGGACCACTAAGCTTACTTGATGGGCAGTTCGATACTCTTTGGTGGACCGTCAGGGGCCCTGTGGTACCATCGGGCCTTTTTGTGGTGTTTTTGACGGGCTTTGGGATAGCATTTGTCGGACCGCTAACAGTCATGTTTGCTCACTAGGGGTTATTAATGCGCCGACAAGCTGTTTTGATGGTCCATCAAAATATTTTAATGAGCCATCAGAATTTCTGATGGAGACTTGATGGGGACGTGGAAAGATGTGATGGATTTTATGCCTAGGCATAGAATCCAGCACATCTCTCCCCGTTGCTATGGCTCTATTTTGCTGCACCCAATTGTCCTTTGCCGTCGCCCAAATTGCACGGCAAACGCTTCAACGTTTTCTTGGCGATCGGTTTTATTTGTTGCCAGATGGGCACAATAAACTTGGATATGTTGCTCAACACACAGCCCCCTCGGGGGAGGGAGGGGGGGGGTCCGTATACACTGGAATTATTTTGGGGGAATTACGGTGTGTATCTAAAGTGTAACGTTAAATTGGTTCTACCTTTGGATCACAATGGCAAACACCTTCCTGTTTCATCCGCGAGGACAAACGTCACTGAGGGAACTTCGAATTGAGACAGGTTAAAATACTGAATGTTATCTGATGTGTACGCGACGGCGTAAAATTAAAATGGTACACGTCGTATATGTTCTCGTAATAAAACAGTATTATTTTAATATCGGTTTTTTAGCTCTCCACGCAAGCTGGTTCCACGATATCCGTGTATACGGTTATGTTGCGAAACGAGGGTTCCAGGAGTGCCTCAACGGAGATCCAGGCATGCTCATTCCCCGGTACGCGGCGAAAAGCACCGGCCAGGTACTCGGAAATTCTTACGGTGGGTTCGGTCGAAGATGAAGCACGCGTGTTCGCCAACGCGCTAGTTTATCGCATCCAGGAGAGCTTGGGGTGCATCATAAATAGCCGGGAACCAGATGTCTACTTGCAAAGCTCGAGGGACTTTCGTCTTGATCGCTAAAGAAAACTGACGAGTTACGGAGCGAGAGATTCTAATCGGCAATTGTTTTCATCATATATATTATATCGCATTAAACGCGCAGTTTTGCCCATGAGGCCTCATACTGTTGACCACTTCCAAATATGCGATGACGACCCGGCATTATGACACACTGATCCTGCACGATTCACTGTAAGAAGCAGCGTGTAGTTTACGCTGGCAAATATACGTTCATCTCTTGGCTTTATGACGACGGGAATATCTCGGCAAGCACTAGGACGACATGTAAACAAAGTCACACGACAAGGACACAATATGGCAGTTCTACGAAAAGCACCCGCTTGAGGGTATAGTTACAAAAATGGTGGATTTATGCCATCCCTGTGGTGCTTGATCTATGGCTCAATATGCCTAACCCTTCGTCAGAGTGAGAACCGGCCTTTACATGCACTTACAATGCCAATTTTTCCTAGGGTGCATACAAAAAGCTACCTGACCTAGGGGGCTTATTGTCTCATTTTAACGCAAAAAGACACGACTAGACGAGAAAGGCGAGGATAAAACTCAACGCTGTTTGTGTCCAGACGGCACCGCTAGCGATACAAGCATACGGTCCTCGTCTGCTTGATTACGGTGGCATGATGGGATGCTACAATTACCTTTTTATCTTTGTTTCTTTACCTCTTCTAATTATTTAGCTTAGTTTTTGTCATCCTTGGAATCTTTTGGAATTATGCTGATACTTTGTATCTTATATGATATTCACCTTTTGATGAGAATATGAGCACGAATTGGAGTTACAGCACATATTATATCGGGGGCGTAGGATGCAGGTGCTAAAATATATCAAACAAAACCACAAAGGTATATGGCAAGTGTGGACTCTTCCCCCATGAGATCTCACAGGGGAAAGCTGCACAGACTGGGATCTCAAGTGAGTTCATCCTGGGAACAAATGGCACCTGTGAGGCTCCAGCTGGAACTTCTGGGACCATCCGAGGCCAGAGTGTTACCACTGATTTCACCAAAGTCGAACCAGCCACCACGCTTGGGAATTCAGCTACGACCATCCACATTCAACTGGGACCATTCTGGGACCAGTCCAGATTTTTGTCTGGGACTCAGTAACTCGCAGCAACTGCAGCAACTGGCGCCTCTGGTTCCATATCAACGTCAGAGCGACCTACATCATCGTTCTTGCTTGGCAGGGGTACATCCCTGGAGAACCAGCGATCTTCACCAATGGCAATCGGCATTCCCTCTACAGCAGCATTACCGCCCTCAGCGACATCAAAACTGCCGCGGCGATGGTGATCACCTTCACCGGAGTCGTTCGGTAACGACACAGAATCCAGAGCACACTCCTCAGATACTTCCCTGGGAGTGAATGGGATCATCTACGACTCAAAGAGCGCCATGAACAAGCTCCGCCTCCCTCGAAGTTACATCAGGTGAAACCTGACCGAGAGACAGAGCTTTGTCACAGGCGGACTCACTTGTGATCCGTACTTCACCCGCAAGTTCACGTACACGAGAGGAAGACCCCCTCACCACCTGTCCCCGGGCCATTCGGAATGGCTATACCACACGAGACACCCAGGTAATTCACCGAGCAGAAAGTGTGCGGACGGTCAGCACCGTATCTGCGGTAAGTTTTCTCGCAAGCAGTATGGCCCACATCGCCACATCTCATACAAGCAGGCGTCGAGCACGCCTTCTTAAAATGTCTGCCCAAAACCTGAAGCATACACGCCGCACACCAGGGTAACGAACAATAATCCACTTACCCCTAAGGCGTGCGCACCGGAGATTTTATTGCCATTACCAGACGGCGATTGGCGGTCTCAGTGGAACGCAGGTGTTCCCGCGGAACCACAATCGCTCAGGGTAGAGATAATACTGGCGTCATCCATCGCGACTGGTGCCTTTGGACTCTGCCGCAACAGTGAGGTTGGTTACGGCTGAAACCAGTGGAACAGACGCGCCGTTGACAATAACAGCAGCCGGGTCCGTCAGCGCAGACGCCCCATCGAGTGACATAGTGCGTAGCTCGAAGCGGGACAACGACCGCAACCGGGGACAAAGGACAGCCTTGTCGCACACCGGTCATGATGGGGAACCTACCGGAAACGCCCCGATCACGCCGACAACAGCAGAGGAATCTCTGTACAGGTCCTTAATCCATTCAACCACTATGGGAGGAAAGCCAGCCGCCTCCAGCACACCCTGTCAAACGCCTTATTCTGGTCGAAGGATGATGATGATGATGATGATGATGATGATAATAATAATAATAATAATAATAATAATTATAATAATAATAATAATAATAATAATAATAATAATAATAATGAGTTTATTTGATCCAACATTGGACCCATAGTACCGGAAAAAAAGCTGCACTGGGTAGCTTGACGAGTCCCAGACCCTGCGCCTCACAGAGCGGAGCATACAAATACAGAAAGTAAGTACAAATGGCATTCAAACGCGAAGAAACAGACACAGAAACAGCATATATGAATACATTTCGATACAATGCATGAATTTCCATTTCCTTATATCTGTTTAATAGTGTGCGTAGGGTGTATGATGTCAACTGTGTACCGTAGTTCGTACGCGGTTTTCTAACCTGCCAGGGCAAGGGGGCCCTGAATGTATATGCGTTAGTGTCATTCCTCACAAGTGCAACTAGATTGCAGAAATGGGCATTGTTCTGAAGGTAGGAGCGTCTATATGTCATAATCAAACGATACTCATACATATCGGGTATTTTAGTAAGGGATAGGTCAAGAAAAAATAGTTTTGTGCTTGAATAATATTCCGCATTTACGATCGCACGAACTGCCCTTTTCTGTAAAAGAAACACGGCATGTATGTTCCTTTTACTTGACGTACCCCATACTAGATGGCAATATTGAATATGAGACAAGAACAATGAATTATATAATGTAAGTTTAACCTGCATAGGTAAATAGTAATGCCTATACAAGATTCCAACCACCGCGGAAATTTTAGATTGTACGTGTTGATAGTGGTAATCCCAAGACATAGTGTCGGAAAAATATACGCCTAAGAGTTTGAAGTTACTCACGATATCTCTATACACTTGGAGCTAATAGTAAGTTGAGCGTCCCATTCTACTCGTTTGTTAATGGGTCGGAATATCATAGCTTTTGTCTTATTATAGTTTATCGTGAAATTATTTTTGGAGGCCCGCGACTGGGGGTGTTCAAGAATGACGTTGCCCTTTTGTATTAATTAATTTGCATTACACCCTGATAGGAGAATACTCAGATCCTCAGCATAAATAACGAAAGACGCTACACTATCGATATTAACAATATCGTTAAGATATAAATTAAATAAAAGGGGGCCTAAGATGCTACCTTGAGGCACACCAGCAGTTACCCTTTGGAGGTCCGAAATTGCAGAGTCAATTTGCACGCATTGTTTTCGATTGCTTAGGTATGTTCGAAAAAGTTAAAGTGCATTTCCTCTCACGCCGTATTTATATAACTTCTTTAGTAATATATCATGGTCAATACGGTCAAATGCCTTCGAGAAATCAATAAACATTCCCAGCTCTATGCATTGTCTCTCAAAATTACTTAAAATGGTTTCCTTTAGACTCAGTAAAGCTAACACGGTTGACATACCTTTCCCAAAGCCATGCTGGGCGTTAGATAGCAACTTATGTTTGTCCAAAAAAAAAACATTAGTCGTTTGTGAATTATCTTCTCTAAACCTTTTGAGAAAATGGGAAGTATAGAGACCGGTCTGTGATTGGTCATATTATCCTTATCTCCGCCTTTGTGTATTAGGGACACTTTCGCAATTTGCATGCTCTCAGGAAATATACCAGTTACTAATATCATGTTAAAGATATGTGTAAGATATGGAGCTAAAATATCGATGACGTACTTTAGCGGTTTCACTTGGAGCCCATCAAAATCTATACTCTTACTGTTATTGACAGAAGTAAAAACAGAGATGACCTCCGTGGGTGTAGTGGGTTCCAAGAGTAAGGATTCCCTTATATTGGAGTGTAACGTAATTTCCGAGGATGGAGCTTGTGACTCTGTCAAATTAACGAAAAATGAATTAAATGCGTCAGCTAGCGACTTGCCAGACATCACTTTGCCGTCGACGTACATGCAACCTATTGACTCCTTCTCCTTGGCTGTACCAGTGATGCGTTTGATGTTTTTCCATATCTTGTCAGGTTTGTTTAACAATGACTTATTAAATAGCCGGTGGTAATACTCCTCCTTGGCTTTGCGTAACACTGAGTTGACATGGTTCCTATATTGCTTGAATGCTATAAGATCACTGTTTTCCCTTGTCGCCAGGAATGTCCTATAAAGTGTTCGTTTCCGGAGAGACATCCTGATCAATTCTGATGTCAACCATGGTTTACGCGCTTTGTGCGCTCGAGGACACCAGTACCGCAGGTTGCTGACGGCTGTGCGTCCAGTAGATGGCGGTCGAATCTATCTTGAAGTCCGTATTACGTAGAGAAACGGGGCGATTCGCATTTGGGTCCCGCTTCCTAGACAGGGCTTTGCATAGTAACGTTACCACACCCTCTCGCATGAACGGGCGGAGGAGGCCCTCAGCCAAGCAGCCATTGAATAACCCTGTCAGCGGTCCAGAGAGCTCACGCCAGGAGCACTTATAGAACTCTGCCGGGAGACCATCAGAGCCGGGAGACCTTCCAGTTAGCAGCCGCCGTATACTCGTCCAGAGTAAACGGACCTGCGTTAAGGACGAAATGCTTGTGAACCGGCAGAAAGCTTTGCGTTTCGGTATGAGCAGGCACAACTGCGCCGTACAATGCGGCAAATCGGTCACGAAAAATTTACTGAATTGACGGAACGGCTTCAGGATTAGCCTGAACAGACCCGCCAGTGGCCACCACCTCCGCAACAGTATTTGGAGGGCGACGAAAAAACCGGCCAAGAAGAAGACGAGAGTAGCAGGACTCCTGCAACCAGCGCTCAACTGCCTGCAACGCCGCAAAGTGTTCCCAGGCACGCATCTTTAGAGATACAAGCCTTCTCAGAGCATCCTGGATAGCATATCGTCATTGCCAGGGCTCGACC
This sequence comes from Ornithodoros turicata, assembly GCF_037126465.1. Lineage (NCBI taxonomy): Eukaryota > Metazoa > Arthropoda > Arachnida > Ixodida > Argasidae > Ornithodoros > Ornithodoros turicata. Next base: position 8,471,307 of record NC_088209.1, on the reverse strand, counting down.
CCGGATGACGCAAAATTGACAGCACTTGCCGGAGGTGTTGCATTTCTGCTCGGCCCTCCCGCGTCCGTCTGGCCCGCCACTGGCGAAAAGGCCTCGCTGCCCCAATTTTCGTCTCCTCCCACCATTCCTGCGTCAAGGACGCCATAGCACACTTCGCCTCAAGCCAACTACTTACACTAGCGCGAATTTCAACGTCACTCAACACAGAGACATCTAGCGTCCAACAACCCGAACCACCACGGAGGTGCCGAAACCCACCAAAGAGAAGGAGGACTCCCCCATGGTCCAACAAATCCCCGGACGGACAAACAAAGCACTCCCTCATATGCGACATATCATAATATCAGCCCAGGAGAAACATAAAAACGGTCTATGCGGCTGTGTGCGCCACGTGTGCTGGTATTGCCGTGTATTGCCGGTATTGTCGGTATTGGTACGTGTGTATTGGTATTCAGGTGGCTGAACGTGTCGACCAGTCCGAGATCACCTACTATACGGGCCAACTCAAGGTTCACTGGCCGAAGTCTACAGCCGGAACCGTCAATACAACAGTTAAAGTCACCCCGCAAGCACAATATTGCGTTTACCTAGGAAAAAGTAGCCGAGGCTGCTAAAGTCGAGGAGTCGCACGCTCTCCGCACGTTAATTCTAATAATAATCTCCGCAAATTAATAAGCCGCGCCATGCACCCCGTCATGCCCGCCTCCACCATGACCACCCGGCCGTCACTGTCAGGGTCGTACCAACGGACGTTACCAACGAAAGAGGGGAACAATATAATTGCTACTCCTGCCAGATGCGGTGACCCGTGACTGAAGGAAACCCTGACAGTATGATCCGCCTCCAACAGCCTGACGGCGCGAGCCGGCAACAGGCGGGTCCCATGCAGAAGAAGAACATCAGCGCGAAAACTTTTTGCCCATTGCAACACAGAAAACTGCCTGGGGTTACCACTAAGCCCTCTACAATGTAGCGTCACTATTCTAAGCGACATCAGAAAAAGAAGGAAGAACAAGCACATTAGGCTTCCGAGAGAGGGGACACGGAACGCACTGACCGGGCTTCGGACAACAGAGGATCCAGTGCTTGTCATTTCACACTTTGACGGCATAGCTCGTTCGTTTCTGTGGCATCGCTGATCATATACGCTCCAATGAGGACCCACTAGGGAACAAAGGAACGACACCACAGTCTGGGACGACTGGTGCATCGTCCGCCGCACCCGGAACCGCACCCGGTCTACAGCGGGGGCAGCCAGTGGCGAGACATCGGAAGAACCCTGGAGCAGCACTGTAGACTGACCAGCAGGGTCCGAAGGTACATCAACCTGTAGCTCAGTGGCATCGACAGCAACTTCAACTTCAGTTGCCGCAGCTGGAACCACGTCAGAATGTTGTGGGGAACCAAGTGGATGATCAGACAAGCGAACATCGATCTCAGAGTCGTTAGAAATGGCGGCCACACAACTTACCCACGTCCGCACCATACACGATTTAACGGAGTGGTCACCACCACATCTTCGACAGGGCCGAGCACAAGTGCTTTGACCCACCTCACCACATCGCTCACACGCCTTTTTGAAGTGTTCAGACTGCCCGCACCTGAAGCATACTCCGTGCATGCCAGGGTAGCGAATTATAATTCGCTTTCCCCTGATGCGCATGAAATTAGGCACCGGTGACCTCATCTTCATTATCACACGGTGATTGCCGGTCTCAATGAAGCTGAGCTCTGGGTGCTCGTACGTCTCCCGCTTTATCTCCGTGACAGTGTCATACTGGCCGAAGGCAGAAACGATATGCGAATCGTCCATCGCAACAGGAGCTTTGGGGATTGTTACAACGGTGTGAGGTCTGTCTCTTGAAAAACTAAAAGGATCGTCGCACCAAGAACCTCGACAAGGGCTAAGCCCTTCAGGGCAGAGGCCGCCTCGAGAGACATTTCCCTAAGCTCAAAGCAGGACTCATCGAGGTGCTGAAATGAGCGGATGACACCCTTAGGAGCCTTCGTAACGAGTGCCAGGAGGAACTTCACACGCGAAGCTGCCGGTGGCAGCACCGCGCGGAAGTCGAGCGGCCTACTGGCCATCGCAAATACCATGACCAACACGGGCTACCCCATGTAAAGTCCAAAGTGACGCGGCAAGAAATTGAGGAATGTCCTTGAAAATGGGCAAAGGAAAGCAGGAGGAGATAAGAGAACAGAAGCTTACCTTGTCGTCCAATTTTTACAATGTCCTAATACTTTTGTTCTTTGGAGCCAGTTCAACAACTTATTTGCGAGCGCCACAAGCCAAATGATGATTCGTATTTTTGCGGTGTAAAAGTTCGCTCACGTGTGGTCGAAAGGGAGTTCCATTACATATCTGCCCGAGCGCACGGAATATTTTCCAGTTGTCAGCTCCTAGCTGCCATCATGTGGGCGTTTATATTTCCGTTATGAAAGACGTCCATCCTACAAGCCGGATTTTATTGGGCTCCGTGTTGTCACGCACACCGTCGAATCTAACAGACAACAAGATTATGGTGTCAGTCGCTAGAATTCGGACTAGCTGTTGTTCTGGAAATTATGTAACTACTCAATTTCACATCAAGATGACGCTCGCTTTGCCGCAGGTGTCCCATCCTACACTCTTAATCTAGTTCCCTCTAACGTTACTCTGATACGCACCTAACTTGTGAAATACAAGTTATTTGTGCTCGATGCAAAGGTTACAGCCTATTCAAAGGTTACATGCGGACGTGCGCTGCCCTCTTACAGGTTACATTGCGAGAGCAACAGTAGCGTTACCCCTAAGGACGGCGTTACGCTTTTGGAGAAGTTACCAGCGTTACTTATAAAAGCGAAGTGGTCCGCAGTTTCGCGAAAGTCGGCAGGTGGAGGTTGCACGTCAAGTGGCAGTTGGCAACAGCGTGTATCAGGGAAAAGCTAGAGGAGCGTTTCGCTTGCTGTGTGGTACCTCGCCGCTTCGACATCCGTTGCATTGGAAACAACGGAATTCAAAGTCACATAGTAAGTAACCTTCTGCATTTGCTATTACATTCCTGCGTAGTTCACTCTCATGTTAGTGCAATGTTGCATGGGCGAAGCTCGCAGGTGGATATATGATGTGACGGACGCACACAGACATTCGAGGTTTCACACAGGGACGTTGCACGGACGCCGGCTGTGATCGTGATGCATTTATTGGAGAAATGGCTGAAAATGGACATGCACTGGAAGTAGCATGCTGTTATTGTCACCATGCACGAGCCAAGTATGCAGCACTGAGTGAAACAGGTTAGTAACACGAGGAACGCGCTTTATGCATGCGTTGAGCAAGTGATTGCGTTGCGTGAAACTTCTTGATGCATTCGCTTTTAGTGATCCCAAAGACGCATCATAATTGCGACTGCTTCTTCCTCGTCCTGAATTAGACATTCGTTCTTTTCCTTCACTATTGTTTAAGTCGATTCCTAACCAGTTATTTTAACGGTTGCTTATGGTCTTTCTTTTTTTCTTCTGTCATTGCACTGAAATGTCGGTTAGCATCACTTGGTTGCCTGTGACCATGATAGAATCCCGAAAAGGAGGATAAGCAAGCTGCGCGTTTCCACGTCAAACTTGTGTAACCGTTATCATTTGGCTCTTCGCAGGTTGTTTTGAACTTGAGACGTCATGAGCAAAGCATTTTTAACGTTACAATTGCATTCGGCGCAATAGCACAGAAAGTGGTAGGACTAAAAGTACCCGATATATTATGGCCTTGCAATTTGTGCAGAATATTGCAGTAAAAAAGATTGTTCTTCGCAGGTAACCCATAGCGCAGCTCCACTGTTTCCAAATTTGATAGACACAGCCATGAGTTACCTGGCAGTATTGTGGCAGAGGGTAAGTGAATAGTGTGGGTAATGGTTAATGCACTCGTAAACTGTGGGGATACGTGTAAATATGAAATAATCAGCGCGCCCCCTTTTGACGTTGCGGTTTATATTTAGGTATCTTGTGCCACAGAAGTACATACGAACAGTCCAGCAGAAATACAGCTGCAGCCCAATCCCAGATTATAACTCTGCAGAGGCTCGGAGAGATAGCAGCAAACCAGGTCCTTCCCACAACTCTCCGCAAGCTCGGGATTCGTCGCAAACCCAGCCAGCCAGCCAGCCATGTACGAACCTATATTTGCCAACATTGTAGATTGTCGACTAGGTATTTCCAGTGCTTTTGTGACCACGTTGTTCAGTGTGTTGGGTGTGGCTTTCTCCCTTCTTGTGATACTTGTGGAACAACGTTTGAAACCATCTAAAGATACATACATCATTTGAATTTTTGTATTTAGATAAGCACACGAGTACAGGATGACATAACATGACAGGATGAGCCAGCCAATACAATGTATAGGTGAGCTACTTGAGCAGATGGAAAGAACATATCAAATTTCGAAGAATAATCTGAAAAAAAAAAAGGCTATTTATGCCATAACCCAGGGGGCCACAACATGTGCTCCAAGGTGGTTGTCGATTGCGTTGTAAGCAGCATAGAGGAATTGTTTCAGGAAATGGGTGTGCAGATTGACACCACTTTGGTAAAATCAGATCAGGTTCGGAAGTCGCATTATGAGGAACCCCTGATTTTTTGTAACGTGCCTTAAGTGCAAAATGCGTTGGGGTTCTTTATCTCATTAAACTTTCATTTAGATAATTTTTCTACACGTCATGTGAAGATGACTACGAATTATCTATTTTGCTAAAGTCAAAAAGTGACTTGTCAACTCAGTTCCGTTATATGTACATTCAGTGCAAGGTGTTCTGCAGTTTAGTAATACTCATATTTCATGTATGTCTTTTCTCTGCATGATCCTTCGGAGATATTTTGCTCCACTGAAGAAGAGACTTGTGAACTTGATTTTGACTTTCAGTTCAAAGTGTATTGCATCTTGAACTTTTAATATTACTCCTATTTAATATGTTACAATTCATTCTTTGAATGGTCTTTCCATGTGTCATATGAAGATGATAAAGAATTTTACAGTATATTTTTCGAGTATTTTGCGTAGAATACTATGTAGTATGAACCGTTGATAATAAAGTAACGCTGTGTTTGCAAAGAAAAGCTTCATATTTTCGTTTAGCATTTCCTGCGTTTTATTGGGCAAGGTGTCCTTGAGAACGTGTCACAACCTTTTAGTTAATGAAATACTTTACATAGCGGCATGCAGTGAACGATATTTAGTTCCGTGAGGTTTTTGGAAACTCATGACATGCGTTTAATTTGTTTTCAGTGGTTCCATTCTTACTTGTTTTTTTCCAACTGAGCTCCACAATTTTTTTAGTATTGTGATTTTTTTTTATTTTTCCAAAAAGATGCGCGTGTCGAGCTTACTCTGCTTCAGGTACAGGCAAATCGGCATCCGCGAGCGCATAGTTATGATTACCCAATACTGTTAGGACACATTTCTCTGTGGTGTGCTTCTTTTATTAGGAGTTCGTGCAATATTTTCAGGGACGCCTCACCCCGCCTTCCTGTGTAGATGGCTTCACTGAATAACTTTAAGATAAAGGTTACAAACCTAGCAACGCAGTGGGTGGGTATAGGTTATACTTTAACCTCTGTGTAAGAGTTACATGGGCAGCAACGTGGAAAGTGACTACAGGTTATGCTTTAACCTGTGTACAAGGGTTATTCAGAGTATAGGTAACTATGTTACCTATACTCTGAATAACCCTTGAACACAGGTTAAAGCATAACCTGTAGTCACTTTCCACGTTGCTGCCCATGTAACTCTTATACAGAGGTCAAAGTGTAACCTATACCCACCCACTGCGTTGCTAGGTTTGTAACCTTTATCTTAAAGTTATTCAGTGAAGCCATCTACACAGGGAGGCGGGGTGAGGCGTCCCTGAGAACATTGCACGAACTCCTAATAAAAGAAGCACACCACAGAGAAATGTGTCCTAACAGTATTGGGTAACTATGCGCTCGCGGATGCCGATTTGTCTGTACCTGAAGCAGAGTAAGCTCGACACGCGCATCTTTTTGGAAAAATAAAAAAAAATCACAATACTAAAAAAAATTGTGGAGCTCAGTTGCAAAAAAAAAAAAAAACGAGTAAGAATGGAACCACTGAAAACAAATTAAACGCATGTCACGAGTTTCCAAAAACCTCACGGAACTAAATATTGTTGACTGCATGCCGCTATGTAAAGTGCGCGTTGTGACGCGTTCTCAAGGACACCTTGCCCAATAAAACGCAGGAAATGCTAAACGAAAATACGAAGTTTTTCTTTGCAAACACAGCGTTACTTTTTTATCAACGGTTCATACTACATAGTATTCTACGCAAAATACTCGAAAAATATACTGTAAAATTCTTTATCATCTTCATATGACACATGGAAAGACCATTCAAAGAATGAATTGTAACATATTAAATAGGAGTAATATTAAAAGTTCAAGATGCAATACACTTTGCACTGAAAGTCAAAATCGAGTTCACAAGTCTCTTCTTCAGTGGAGCAAAATATCTCCGAAGGATCATGCAGAGAAAAGGCATATATGAAATATGAGTATTACTAAGCTGCAGAACACCTTGCACTGAATGTACACATAACGGAACTGAGTTGACAATTCACTTTTTGACTTTAGCAAAACAGATAATTCGTAGTCATCTTCACATGACGTGTAGAAAAATTATCTAAATGAAAGTTTAATGAGATAAAGAACCCCAACGCATTTTGCACCTAAGGCACGTTACAAAAAATCAGGGGTTCCTCATAATGCAACTTCCGAACCTGATCTGATTTTACCAAAGTGGTGTCAATCTGCACACCCATTTCCTGAAACAATTCCTCTATGCTGCTTACAACGCAATCGACAACCACCTTGGAGCACATGTTGTGGCCCTCTGGGTTATGGCATAAATAGCCTTTTTTTTTTTCAGATTATTCTTCGAAATTTGATATGTTCTTTCCATCTGCTCAAGTAGCTCACCTATACATTGTGTTGGCTGGCTCATCCTGTCATGTTATGTCATCCTGTACTCGTGTGCTTAACTAAATACAAAAATTCAAATAATGTATGTATCTTTAGATGGTTTCAAACGTTGTTCCACAAGTATCACAAGAAGGGAGAAAGCCACACCCAACACACTCAACAACGTGGTCACAAAAGCACTGGAAATACCTAGTCGACAATCTACAATGTTGGCAAATATAGGTTCGTACATGGCTGGCTGGCTGGGTTTGCGACGAATCCCGAGCTTGCGGAGAGTTGTGGGAAGGACCTGGTTTGCTGCTATCTCTCTGAGCCTCTGCAGAGTCATAGACTGGGATTGGGCTGCTGCTGTATTTCTGCTGGACTGTTCTATGTACTTCTGTGGCACAAGATACCTAAATATAAACCGCAACGTCAAAAGGGGGCGCGCTGATTATTTCATTTTTACACGTATCCCCACAGTTTACGAGTGCAGGAACCATTACCCACACTATTCACTTACCCTCTGCCACAGTACTGCCAGGTAACTCATGGCTGTGTCCATCAAATTTGGAACCAGTGGAGCTGCGCTATGGGTTACCTGCGAAGAACAATCTTTTTTACTGCAACATTCTGCACAAATTGCAAGGCTATAATATATCAGGTGCTTTTAGTCCTACCACTTTCTGTGCTATTGCGCCGAATGCAATTGTAACGTTAAAAATGCTTTGCTCATGACGTCTCAAGTTCAAAACAACCTGCGAAGAGCCAAATGATAACGGTTACACAAGTCTGACGTGGAAACGCGCAGCTTGCTTATCCTCCTTTTCGGGATTCTATCATGTAGTCACAGGCAACCAAGTGATGATAACCGACATTTCAGTGCAATGACAGAAGAAAAAAAAAGCTTAAAAAAAGACCATAAGCGACCGTTAAAATAACTGGTCAGGAATCGACTTAAACAATAGTGAAGGAAAAGAACGAATGTCTAATTCAGGACGAGGAAGAAGCAGTCGCAATTATGATGCGTCTTTGGGATCACTAAAAGCGAATGCATCAAGAAGTTTCACGCAACGCAATCACTTGCTCAACGCATGCATGCTCGTGCACGCAATGCGTGTATGAGTGCAAAGAGTGTATGCTCTCTTTACGCAACGTGTCGCACGCATGCTCGTGTTACTAACCTGTTTCACTCAGTGCTGCATGCTTGGCTCGTGCATGGTGACAATAACAGCATGCTACTTCCAGTGCATGTCCATTTTCATCCATTTCTCCAATCACGATCACAGCCGGCGTCCGTGCAACGTCCCTGTGTGAAACCTCGAATGTCTGTGTGCGTCCGTCACATCATATATCCACCTGCGAGCTTCGCCCATGCAACATTGCACTAACATGAGAGTGAACTACGCAGGAATGTAATAGCAAATGCAGAAGGTTACTTACTATGTGACTTTGAATTCCGTTGTTTCCAATGCAACGGATGTCGAAGCGGCGAGGTACCACACAGCAAGCGAAACGCTCCTCCCGCTTTTTCCTGATACACGCTGTTGCCAACTGCCACTTGACGTGCAACCTCCACCTGCCGACTTTCGCGAAACTGCGGACCACTTCGCTTTTATAAGTAACGCTGGTCACTTCTCCAAAAGCGTAACGCCGTCCTTAGGGGTAACGCCACTGTTTCTCTTGCAATGTAACCTGTAAGAGGGCAGCGCACGTCCGCATGTAACCTTTGAATGGGCTGTAACCTTTACATCGAGCACAAATAACTTGTATTTCACAAGTTAGGTGCGTATCAGAGTAACGTTAGAGGGAACTAGATTAAGAGTGTACAGTTGGCGATACAAGGTCCAATACATAGTCAAGGTCGTTCACGAAGTTCACATGAGCCTGAGTGATACATGTGGCGCTTTGCCGCATTCGTGATGTGGGCAACCTAACGTTTGTCTCATCCTACAGTTGACAACACATTGTGTATGTCATCCGCTTCTAATATCCTTCGTGCTGCTGTCCCACGAGCAACTCTCCGTGAGTTTTGGTTTCTTGCGAGGTGGCATCTAGCACGTACATCAATTCCAGACCTGCCGTGAGCTCGTCTTCGGGTGTTGGCGTTGCGATGGTTGTAGACTAGTGCGTTTGTTGCGTTAAGGTGGTGCATCAGCACCGACGCTCTATGGGGATCCCCATACATTTTTCAACTCTCGTAGCGCTGCGAAAATTTGGTTGATCTCCGTGCAACTGCTTTTAAATGGAAGATGATGCTTAGATCTAGTGCATGATCGAAGCAGATTTGGCGTTTTAGACTCAGAAATTTTTATATCGTCGTCGAAAGGTTTGGGAAAAGCTATATTTCGAGATTCCGCTCGCTTACAAAATAGTGCGGCCCAAAATCAAAAATCTGGCTCGATCACGCACTAGAGAAACATATCAAGAACCAATACCAACAAAAAGATTTCATCTATGTTAAGCCGTTAACTCGGCACACGAGTTTTGGTCAGGTATGGTCATCCGTGGAGTACGTCCCTTCAGAATGGGAAGCGCAGTGCTGCCATCTATCATCGAGTGTGTCGACACAAGCAACAACAATCTGACCGCTGGAAATGATATACCGCTGCACGTGGCCGGAAGACGACGAGGCCGACGTTGACCATGACGCGGGAGCACGAGCACGGGCAGCGTAGCCCAGCCCCAAAATTTTGTTTATTGTTTGTTCAATGACGCTCATATTCTCGGGGAACAGTAGATGAAACTGATTTGTCTTGGAATTCCCAGTCGCAGCCACAGAAATGTGGAAGGATCATGCTTGTAAAAAACTTGTGGCGCTGGATAGGTTATACAGTGAAATCTTTTCTTTTACAGTGGATGCCGGAAACCTGGTAGCGCTTTTAGCACTCATCCAGTAGAATGTCAACAGGAAGGGGGGTCTATTGTTTCATGGGACAACTTTACAATAGTTATTTGAGCCGCACTGGGTATCCCCTCGTTCCATGACGTGGTTGGGAGCGCGGATGAAGTGTGGTCCCCTAGACTCTAAGCATTTGGAATTTCGGGCGGCGGATGGAGCTGGTTGGGGCAGATTTCAGACACGTCCATATCGTTTAGTGTACAATAAGGTACAGCGGACAATTTGATGGGCAAGTGTGCATATATGCTTCGGCTGAGAAAAGTTATTCAGGATTGAAGTTGAATCAGAATGGAAGCTGAAATGGAATCGGAGCACTTGGGACCCATGCCGAATAAATGGATAGAAATGTTGGCTCCCTCAGGTTGGGAAATGAATATCAGCGTTACGACGTCATGAGCGAGCACTGGGATGGCAGAAGTGTCAAAAACCGGCGGCACGGCAAACCCACAGTGCCGTCTTCCTCACACCGTTACACAATGAGGGCGTCAGGGCGGACACTGATGAACGTGAGCATATGATGCCAGTAATACCTTAGTTGTACCTCAGAAAGTTATAGATGTGTAGTTGCTCGCACGATGAAGTAAAGATTGCAACACCTGGATGCTCACATGCAGTTCAGTAGCTTCAAGGCGCTCGGAATATATCACCCATTCAGACATGGAAGTCGTTTCTGAACGCAGAAAAGGACTGCGCAGTGAACTAACACTGCAGTGCAAAATGTGCACACTAAATGGTGTGGCTGACACTGAGGTTCCACCAAGCATCGGATCATATGGACGTGAACACCGCTGTAGTTTTGGGAGTCCTCTCTAGTAGAACGGCATATTGAGCCGATGATCCAGTTATGAGCCGCACTAAGCATGCCGTGTATGGTGAACGGAACATTCGCGAAATATCAGGACCAACTGGCGGACGGTAGCAAGCGTACAGGACAGAGTCACGTACCGGAACTGAGGAAGTGCGGTCTGTGGAAGTGCGCGCATGTCTACTGGTACCAGATCCACGGCCAACTCCACGTATAACCAACCGGCAGTACTGCCTCTTCGTTGTAGGTACTGGACGACGCCTTTCGGAACGAGAAAAGGGTGGTGTACCTTGCCGAATTTATAACGACTACCTCCTGCCAGAGCCTGTTGACCCTCGCTATCCTCGAAGCATGCGATTTAGGGCTCCCGATTACAGAAGGAAGTACGCTAAGCCAGAGGAATTGTAATCAGAGTACCGTGTGCCTTTTGCTAATCGAGACAAGCTCATGCGATGACGGCAGCCTCGACGAGGACGAGAAAGAAAGCTAGAGTGGATTTCTGGAAGTTCCTGCGCGGATAGGCAAGGTGACACTCACAATGACAATTTGTTATGAAATTTGTTATGAAAACTCCGAGATCCACGAGCTGAAGGTCATC